>NC_138045.1:9367141-9580340 GCF_964106645.2 Podarcis pityusensis
AAACCCCAAGGTGGCTGTCACCAATGGAAGCGAAAGCCTTGAAAAAGCTCAATATGGAGGTCAAATGGCCAAAATATTGGGAAATTTTGGAACAAGATGGAGATAGACTGAAATTGCAGAGCTTTGAAAAACTAAAAAACAAAGTGCGAGACTGGCTTCATTATTTTCAGATAATGGAGGCATTTAAATTGGACAAGAAAATTGGCTTCCAGGTGGAAAAATTAAAATTAGAAACTGAACTGTTAGAACCCAAAACTAAGAATTTGTCAAGAATGTATAACTTGCTGTTGAAATGGAATACTCAGGATGAAACGGTGAAATCTGCTATGATTAAATGGGCACAAGACGTTGGACATAACATTATGTTCACTGACTGGGAACAGTTATGGACCACAGGTATGAAATTTACGGCATTGTCAGGGGTTCAGGAGCAGAGGCACAGGAAAGGGAGGAAATAGAGAGCGAGGGGGAGGAGTCCGAAGGAAATGTTAGCGATGACAGCGGTCCGAGGTCTCTGAGTCTTTCCAGCGAATCGGAAGATTCACAGAAAGGGGCTCCCATGGTCAGAGCAAGGGGGGTGCCAAGGGGGACACCCCAGGAAGAAGGGGCCAGAGGGGACTCAGAGAGCAGCAGTTGGAAATCAGGACCAGCGTCCACACCAGAGTGCAGTAGGGGGGAGGAGTCCCAGGCATCGGGATCAGGCGGCGCACTGCCAGTGGGAGGACATGAGTCAGGATTGGCCACGCCTCCATCGGGGAGCGAGGAAACGGTCGAGAGGAAGGTTGAAGGCTGGGCGCGCGCGCCAAGTTCAAATGTACAGGAGGGCGGCGCAGTTGGCAGCCCGGATAGGGAGCCAGGTCCCAAAGCCAGCCGAAAAGAGGGGGAGGAGTCAGGGGGGTCAACGTCAGCGTCAGAAGAATCCAGGAAGGAAGGGACCCCGGGGGGTAGCAGGACCCAGAGGAGAAAGGAGAGACGGAAGAGGTGGAGTAAGGCTAGAATCTTAAACTGGTGTACAGGGGGCGGAGACTCAGATGGAGCTTCGCCGATCTAACCCCTAGACGTAGAGCTGGGGCGCTGCGGCTTGAAAATGGAAACTGTACTTCAATAAAGACTTTTGTACATTACTGCCGGCTAGCGTTGGTCCTCTGTGAGCTGGGACCTGGAGCCAGCTCTGACAGTAAGCTCCATCTCAAAAAGTTTTGCACCAAAAACCTCGTAACGTGAGTGGACGCAGCGAGGGAAGAAGATTGGTGCTTCGCGAGCTCACAAAAGTCAGGCAAGATGACTACAGAACAGCAACTAGCAGCCCTGCAAGATGCAGTGACACAACTCAACGCGGAGGTACTCGCATCCAGGAAAAGGGAAGAGGAAGCGGCTGCCGCCTGCAGGGATCTCCAAGCCAGGTTGGAAGTGCTTGCTAAGCAGGGGCAACCGGGACCCAAATCAGAGGGGATTGGGCTGGGGAAAAGAGGAGGCAGCCTGGTATCTCATTTCGATGGGAATTTGCAGCAGTACCCTAACTTCCGAGCAGACGTGCTGTTTGCGCTGGAACTGCTGGATAAAGACTTTAGAGATGAGCAAGAGAAGGTGGGGTTTATCTTGTCCCATTTGCATGGGGAAGCTAAAGCGTGGCTGCGCAATCTGTGGAGAGATAAGGATCCGGCGCTCCAAAATGCGGATGCATTCATTAAAGCGATGGATTCGTGTTTTTTATCAAATATAGACATTGATATCGCCAGAAAAGACATACATGGGCTCAAACAAGGCAGAGCCAGTGTAAGGCAGTACCATTCCCGCTTTTTTGCATTAGTCCATGCGCTGGGATGGGAGAAGGATTCTGCCCCAGCCAGAGACCTTTTTTGGGAAGGCTTGAATGCAAATGTGAAAGATGAGATTGCAAGGGGGGAGAGACCAAAGAGCACTCAGGAGGTTGTCCGGCGGGCGCTGCAAATTGGGGTGCGTCTGGAAGAACGTCCATGGAACAGAGAAGAAGGACGTTGGGGACGTACGCCAGTGAGAGCACCTCCCCTCTTTCCCAAGGATGCAGCGCGTGCGCAATCCACACCTCCGCAGGGAGGGGGAGAGGAACCGATGGAGATTGGAGGCGCCAGGGCTCAGTCAGCAACCAGAGCCCTAACACCGGGAGCAGTCAAAGCGAAGCCTCCTAGAGGGAACAGGAAGTGCTACATCTGCGGCAGTGCTCAGCACATGGCGAAAGAGTGTCCCCAGAGGCTCCACAAGCACACTGCAGCCTCAGCAACAGTAACAGACGCAACTCAGCAGAGAGAACCACAGCAGGGAAACGACAGAGTCTGGTTGGAGGAAGAGGCACTGGGGCCCAGCCAGACAAGTCAATGAAGCCGTCCCCAGAGATTTTGCAGCCCACAGACCCCCTCCCGCCCAAACCAGTGGTGCAGCTCACAGCATCGCTCCAACTACCCAATGGACTCACTATGGAAGTGCCGATTACCATTGACTCTGGTAGTAACGCAGACTTCATAGGACTGGATTTCATTCAAGAGCACAACATAGCACTCCTGCCAGCCACGCTGCCTCTGAAGGTTGTCACGGTGGATGGCAGGGAATTGCTGGGGGGGCAGGTGGTGCAGCAAACGCCTCCGATGGTGATGCAAATTGGGAATCACCGAGAAGTCATCAGCTTCAATGTCACCCAACTGTCGGACACGCCTATAGTATTAGGCATGAGTTGGCTGCACAGGCACAGCCCAGCATTGGCGTGGTACCAGCGACAACTGACCTTCGGCTCCTCATACTGTGCGGAACATTGCATTCTGCCTAGCCCGGAAGGGGAAGAGGATGACCCGCAGCTACAATTAGGCACGCTGCAAGCAGTGCCACTCAAGTACGCAGCGTTTTTGGAGGTTTTCTGCGAGAAGGAAGCGGACAAGCTGCCTCCCCACAGGTCCTATGACTGCAAGATTGACCTCCTGCCAGGGGCGACGCTGCCAACCGGGAAACTGTATTCCATGTCTGAAGACGAGCTGCAGGAACTCAGGGAGTTCATAGACCTCAACTTGAAGCGCGGTTTCATCCAGGAGTCGAAGGCAGTGGGGGGCAGTCCTGTATTCTTTGTGAAGAAGAAGGACACGCCCCAAAAAAGGCTTGTGGTGGACTATAGAATTTTGAACTCGAAAACCAAGCCCACAGCCTTTCCCATGCCCAAGATAGATGACCTGCTCGCAACGGTGAGGAAAGGACGCGTTTTCACAAAGTTGGATCTGCGAGGGGCGTACAACCTGATTCGCATACGGGAGGGCGACGAATGGAAGACTGCCATGTTCACGCCCCTGGGCACCTATGAATACAGAGTTATGCCCTTTGGATTACAAAATGGCTCCCACTGTTTTCAAGCCTTCATGCATCACGTATTGGCGGGTCTCCTCTACAAGAAATGCGTCTGCTTCCTGGACGACATCCTGATATTTTCAGAATCAGAGGAGACCCACGAGGGAGACGTCAAGGAAGTTCTGCAGAGACTGCAGGAGCACAGGCTGTACGCCAAGCTGGAGAAGTGCCAGTTCGACATGAAGGAGGTAGATTTCCTGGGCTACAAGTTGTCGGACAAGGGGCTCGCCATGGACAGCGCCAAGGTTCGCTCAGTGTTGGACTGGAAGAGCCCGCGCAATCGGAAGGAGGTCCAGCGGTTTGTCGGTTTCGCCAACTTTTACCGCAAGTTCATCAAGGGGTTCGCGATGCAGACGGCGGCCATTACCGACACGCTCAGCTCCAAGAAGAAGAAGTTCATCTGGACGGAGCAAGCGGAGCAGTCCTTTCAGAAACTCAAGCGTCTCTTCTCGTCCGAAGAGCAGCTACTGCATGTGAATCCCAGCAGACCGATGAGGGTTGAAACGGACGCCTCAGACAGAGCCGTGGGAGCAGTACTGTTGCAGCAAGACCCGCATGGGGACTGGAGACCGTGTGCCTTCTACTCCAGGAAGCTCAGCAAGTCAGAGCAGAACTACACCATCTGGGACAGGGAGTTGCTGGCCATTCATGCAGCATTCAAGGCGTGGCGGCACTTCCTCATTGGAGCCAAACACACAGTGCAGGTCCGCACGGACCATAAAAACCTGGAGTACTGGCGCACGGCAAGGTTCCTGAACCAGAGGCACATACGATGGGCGGAGTTCTTTGCGGATTTCGACTTCAGGATAGAGTACATCCCAGGCGACAACAACATCATGGCGGATGCACTGTCCAGAAAGCCGCAATACCTCGAGGAGGCGGCACCAGCAGCGGCCAAGCACATTTTCGCACCGAAAGCGTGGGCGTGCGCTTCAGCAACCGTGGACCTGGATGCTGTACGTCGAGCACTGCAGGAGGACCCCTTCGCACAAGCCAAGATGGAGGAGGTGCAAAGGGGCACGGCGGAGGACGACGAGTTCCAGATACGCGACGGATTGCTCATCCGCAGAGGGGCCCTCTACGTACCGGGAGACGACCTCCGCGCGAAAGTACTGCAGCAGTTGCACGACGCACCCACCGCCGGGCACTTTGGCAAAGAGAAGACGGTAGAATTAGTAGCCAGAGATTTTTGGTGGCCCAAGATGCGGGGGGAAGTCGCGGATTACGTCTCGAGGTGCGACACCTGCCAAAGGGCCAAGTCAGTGCACAAACCGCCGGCGGGACTGCTCGAACCGCTGCAGACACCGCTCGAACCGTGGGAGAGGGTGGCCCTGGACTTTGTCACGGATCTACCCAGCTCGAGGGGCAAGACGGCAGTGCTAGTGGTGGTGGACATGTTCACCAAAATGGCCCACTTCATTCCGTGCGCGAAGGTGGCCACGGCGGAACAGACCGCCAAACTGTTCATAGACCACGTGTTCAGGGTTCACGGTCTGCCACGGTCTATCCTGTCCGACCGGGGGCGACAGTTCATCTCGAACTTCTGGCAGAAGCTGATGGGTTTCCTGAACATCAAGATCAACCTAGCGTCGGCGAGACACCCGCAGACGAACGGACAAGCGGAGCGAGTCAACGCCATCATGCAGCAGTACCTGCGATGCTACGCAAATCAGCAGCCGGCAACATGGGTGGACTACCTGCCGCTCGCTGAGTTCGCCTACAACAACACGAAGCATGTGTCCACGGGGGTGACACCGTTCTTCGCCAACAACGGGAGGCATCCCAGAACCTTCCCGGGATTAGCGAGAGCGGGGGAGGGGGAGCCACAGGCAGCGGAAGCCTTAGCATCAGAGTTGCAGGAGGTTCACGAACAGCTTCGGAGGCAGTTAGAACTAGCAAAGCACGCATACAAACTGCAGGCTGACAAGCACAGAAGGGTTGGGGAAGACATACAGGTGGGAGACTGGGTTTGGTTAGCAGCCCAGGCAGTGCCGGCCAGATCGTTAGCGAAGAAGAAGCTAGGGCATAAGCAGCTAGGACCTTACCAAGTCGAGGCACAGGTCAATCCAGTGGCCTTCCGGTTGACACTGCCGGAGGGATCCAGAATGCACCCAGTTTTCCATAGATCAGTGCTCACGCCCTACAAAGCACCTCATAGATTTCAGGAGCCAGGCACGGCACCAGACCCGTTCAGGGAAACGCCCACAAGGGGGGGGTCGCCAAGGCGGGAACCCGTCAACGAAGTCACAGAGATTTTAGACTCGAGATGGGGGGAAGAGGGAGTAGAATATCTTCTCGCCAGAGAAGGTACCCCGGCCAGCGCCAACAGTTGGGTGCCAGACTATGCCTTGGACGAACCTCTTCTCAAGGACGAGTTTCATGCCCTTTTCCCACACAGGCCCATGCCAGCCGAGTATTTCGACGACTGGCTTTTCACACCCACATTTTCAGCCAGCACATTCCAGGGGTTCACCTCGGACGAGGAACCGGCACTAGAAACACGTTCCCCGGAGGGATCACCCTCGGGGTCTGCCTCAGACCGTTCCTATTGGTGGGACGATCGACCAGAGGAGCAGTGGCGCAGGAAGTGGCTGGGGGGTCCTTGGCAGGCAACGTCCCCGGAGGAGACCGGGGGAGAGACGGACATGGACGTGTTGGGGGAGGACCTCGGGTTCGAGCACGGCGGCAAAGAGATGGAAGCAGAGGAAATTGAGGTCGGCAAGAGCACGGAGGACGAGCCGGACTTATCCGGCTGGATGCACGCCACGGGGGACGAACTGTATCCGGCACTCACCCCCACAACGACGGAGCACCCAGTACCCACACCTGAAGGAGGGGAGGGGGGAAGGGGGGGCTTCGAGGGGGGGATGGATGTCAGGGGTTCAGGAGCAGAGGCACAGGAAAGGGAGGAAATAGAGAGCGAGGGGGAGGAGTCCGAAGGAAATGTTAGCGATGACAGCGGTCCGAGGTCTCTGAGTCTTTCCAGCGAATCGGAAGATTCACAGAAAGGGGCTCCCATGGTCAGAGCAAGGGGGGTGCCGAGGGGGACACCCCAGGAAGAAGGGGCCAGAGGGGACTCAGAGAGCAGCAGTTGGAAATCAGGACCAGCGTCCACACCAGAGTGCAGTAGGGGGGAGGAGTCCCAGGCATCGGGATCAGGCGGCGCACTGCCAGTGGGAGGACATGAGTCAGGATTGGCCACGCCTCCATCGGGGAGCGAGGAAACGGTCGAGAGGAAGGTTGAAGGTTGGGCGCGCGCGCCAAGTTCAAATGTACAGGAGGGCGGCGCAGTTGGCAGCCCGGATAGGGAGCCAGGTCCCAAAGCCCGCCGAAAAGAGGGGGAGGAGTCAGGGGGGTCAACGTCAGCGTCAGAAGAATCCAGGAAGGAAGGGACCCCGGGGGGTAGCAGGACCCAGAGGAGAAAGGAGAGACGGAAGAGGTGGAGTAAGGCTAGAATCTTAAACTGGTGTACAGGGGGCGGAGACTCAGATGGAGCTTCGCCGATCTAACCCCTAGACGTAGAGCTGGGGCGCTGCGGCTTGAAAATGGAAACTGTACTTCAATAAAGACTTTTGTACATTACTGCCGGCTAGCGTTGGTCCTCTGTGAGCTGGGACCTGGAGCCAGCTCTGACAGGCATGTAATGCCTTAAGAGAGAATATTATGAAAATGATATACAGGTGGTACATAACTCCAGTCAAACTTGCAAAAATCTATCATTTGCCCGATAATAAATGTTGGAAATGTAAAGAAACTGAAGGTACATTTTTTCACCTTTGGTGGACGTGCCCAAAGATTAAGGCTTTCTGGGAAATGATATATAATGAATTAAAAAAGGTATTTAAATATACCTTCCCCAAGAAACCAGAAGCCTTTCTCCTGGGCATAGTCGGCCAAATGGTGTTAAAAAAGGATAGAACTTTATTTATGTATGCAACAACAGCAGCAAGAATACTCATTGCAAAGTATTGGAAGACACAAGAGCTTCCCACACTGGAGGAATGGCAGGTGAAACTGATGGACTATATGGAACTGGCGGAAATGACTGGCAGAATCCGTGACCAGGGAGAAGAGTCGGTGGAGGAAGATTGGAAGAAATTCAAAGACTATCTGCAGAAATATTGCAAAATTAAAGAATGTTAGAGTGATGTTGGATTGAAAATAAGTGGCTTCCAGCTGTACAGGATTTAAAGTTATAGATAGATTAAGATTAAGGATTAGGATTAAAAAAGTTTAAGGAAATGGAATTTTGGTTTTTAAGAGGTAAAATTTTAATGTTATATTATATTAAGACTAAAGATTGGGATTAAAAAAGAGGGAAAGAAATTGCTGGACAAACAATTTGAACTGGAATACAAAAGAGGGAGGTATGAGGAGGTCCAGAAAATAAGTAAATTTAAAAATGGAGATGAAAAGGTGATATTGTTTTTAACTGTTTTTTTTTCTTCTTTTTTGTCTTTTGTTTTTTGTTCTTTTTTTCTTTTTTGGATTATGTATTGTGTATTTTTTGAATTGTGTATTTCTTTTTTATGTTCTATGTTTAATCTTTTATGGAAACTTTAATAAATATCATTTAAAAAAAAAAATGAGATGCAAAAGCTGCTCTCATCAGAAAAGAGATTTGGGGAGCCATGTCATCAACTGGTGTTGGTGTGCTTCATTAAGTCCAGGGTCAACGTAGACGTCTACCAGGAGATTTTGGAGCACTTCATGCTTCCTTCCGCAGACGAGCTTTATGGGGATGCTGATTTCATTTTCCAGTAGGACTTTGGCACCTGCCCACACTGCCAAAAGTACCAAAACCTGGTTCAGTGCCCATGGGATTACTGTGCTTGATTGGCCAGCAAACCCACCTGACCTGAACCCCATGGAGAATCTTCAATGCAGAAGAGCTGAAGGCTGCTATTGAAGCTTCTTGGTCTTCCATAACACCTCAGCAGTGCCACAGGCTGATAGCATCCATGCCACGCCACATTGAGGCAAAAATTGATGCAAAAGGGGCCCAAACCAAGTACTAAGTACATATGCATGCTTCTACTTCTCAGAGATCCAATATTGCTCTATTTGCAGTCCTTGTTTTGCTGATTTCATTTAATATTCTAATTTTCTGAGATTGTTAATTTGGGGTTTTCATCAGCTGTACGCCATAAACATCACAATTATAACAAATAAAGGCTTGACATATCTCGCTTTGCATGTCATGAGTCTATCTCATATATTAGTTTCACCTTTTAAGTTGAATTACTGAAATAAATGAACTTTTCCAAAATATTCTAATTTTCCAAGTTTCACCTGTAAGTAAATCTTATTTTTAAACTTACTTTACAAGTTGTTGCCTGACTCTTTGTTATGTGGGGTAAGAAGGGGGAAGCCAGCTTACTTCATTAGCTGGATTTGCTCAAAAGGAGGCTTTGCAGCCTAATTCCCATGCTTTTAATTTTGATGTCAACGATGGGATTTTAAAACTCTGTTCAACCCACACATATGACTTCCTGGAGGGATAAATTGTAATTAATATATTCCCTCCTAACCATTAAAATCCATCCACAAAACTAGGTGGGCAGGGCCAGTCCAGGGCCTAAGAATGCCCCTCTGCCCAGAGATATACTGCAAACCATATGGGAACTCACATGTGACATGGGGCAGCTGAATGCAGAGCCAAGGTTTTCCAGTCCTCATGCAGACTGTCAGAAAAATCTCTTGTTCCCCAGTTCTGCTCGTGTTGTGTTTTGTGCTGCCACCTTTAAAACATGGAACACGGTAGAAGGTGCAGCCATTCACAGCTTCGACAGTGTTACTACAGTTAGTGCCTGAAGTGGTGGCTGATCCCTTTTTGAAGGGAAGAAGGCAGGGAGCCCAGTGGTAGGTGGAGCCAGACTCAATGGCAGGCAGAGCAAATCAATTCTTTTCTCCCCACACTTCTCTCTGCTGAGTTCTATGACTCTGAGACAAAGGAGGAGAGGGCTGTTCAATAGTGTTACCCGCTCGATTGGTTGTAAATAAGAAGGGAGGCAGGTAGGAGCTGGCCGAGGGCATACTGAGCTTGGTAGAGCAATGCCCTGTTTGCCCAGATGGAACTGCTTTGGTGTCTAGTCACCTTGGTTTTGTGTGTGGTCCGAGGCTATGTGCTGTAAACCGGAAGAAAGCCTTCTCAGTTCAATGGGATCTGCTTCTGAGTGATGGGAAAGGTCCATAGCTCAGTGTTAGAGTAACTGATTTGCATGTGGAAAGTTCAGTCTCTGGCGCCACCAGGTAGGTCTTGGTTAGACCCCTTTCTGAAACCCCAGAGAGCTGCTGTCACTCAGCACAGACACTACTGTGGGAGACGGGGCCACTAAATACACTGCCAGCTTCCTAGCAAGTCTGCTTACGATTGCAGGCTTCCTGGTTAAATATCAAGAGAAAATTTCCTGTCCAGCATCACCAACAGCACGGATTGCACTCTAGCAATGGAAGGCACATTGATTAATTCAGTCTATCAAAGGGATGAGTACATCATCTATGATTCATCATTTGGGTAAATTTCAGTTAACCGTTGGGATTTCATTTCTTATGAGAAATAGCTCATGATGTGAAGGACATGAGGCAGGAGTTGGTAATGCAGGTGAGCTGCAAGCAAGCTGCCGGCCAGCTCTGTGGAGGCTCCTTTTATTGACACAATATGCAAACCCAGGCAGATACATTTTGAGCTGTGACCTTTACACATCTTCCAGTCCCGAGATCGTGGGGTGGTACAAAGTTATTTTGCCACCTGTTTCCACTGCGTCATTTTCCCCTTGCACAGTGTATGACGAAGGAGAAAAAAAGGTCTCAGAGACAAAGGTCACAGACAGGACACGGCAGACTACTGAGACCGCAAAAGGTTAGACAGAGGGCAAGATGTTCAGACAGCTGTGGCTTTGTGAGGGGGAGTGTGCCCCGCACCCCAAGGTCACACGTGCAGGTAGCTGAGGCTGCCTGCAGGCGGGGAGTGTGCTCCTCACCCAGCGATCGTCCTTATAAGCTCACAGCAACAAAATATATGGACAAACTCTGTCCATAACAAGCTGCCTATTTATTAAGGGCAGAGCTTCCAAAACAGGAACTATACACATTACAAATGCTTGTCAAACCTTGTCACATTTTTTCAGAATTTATCTCTGAGATGAATTTTTTATGCCTCCAGTTTATGGTTGAAAGTGGGGGCTGTTTCCTCAAAGCTTCTCTTGCTTGCTTGTTACTGTTAAATGCTGCTCAGAGCTGGAGGCAAACTTACCCAGAAATGAAAGCCTTTCTGTTGTGTTTTTATACCCCGTTTATAATTATATAATCTTATCCATTTTGTTAACTCCCGATTTGTTTCTTTTTTCTTTCGGTTTTATTATTAAAAGCTCCTTGTGTTAAACTCACATTATTCTGTTGTTATTGTTTCTTTCTCACTTTGTGCGTATTGTCCGTTTTTGTTTTTTAACAAAATTTTAAACAATTAATTGTGGGGAACTGAACTTAACATTGCAAAACTGAGGAGAAAGAGGCAGTTTCATCAGTCCCTAAGAACAGAATGCTGATAGCCTCAGTACATATAGTGAAGGCTTGCTGGGCAATGTAAGACAGTCAACATAAGAGAAAGGGCTGTGATGGTTTTCAGGGTTTGTGGGTGTTCAAGCCCCAGGTTGGGCAAAAGATTCCCATCCAACTCTACAATTCTATGGTTATTATTATTACTATTATTATTATTATTTATTAAATTTATATACTGCTTTTCATTACAAGATCTCAGGTGGTTCGCAGATCTATAGACAGACTTTGTTGTCGTTTAGTCGTGTCCAACTCTTCATGACCCCATGGACCAGAGCACGCCAGGCACTCCTCTCTTCCACTGCCTCCCGCAGTTTGGTCAAACTCATACTGGTAGCTTCGAGAACACTGTCCAACCATCTCGTCCTCTGTCGCCCCCTTCTCCTTGTGCCCTCCATCTTTCCCAACATCAGGGTCTTTTCCAGGGAGTCTTCTCTTCTCATGAGGTGGCCAAAGTCTTGGAGCCTCAGCTTCAGGATCTGTCCTTCCAGTGAGCACTCAGGGCTGATTTCCTTCAGAATGGATAGGTTTGATCTTCTTGCAGTCCATGGGACTCTCAAGAGTCTCCTCCAGCACCATAATTCAAAAGCATCAATTCTTCGGCGATCAGCCTTCTTTATGGTCCAGCTCTCACTTCCATACATCACTACTGGGAAAACCATAGCTTTAACTATACAGACCTTTGTCAGCAAGGTGATGTCTCTGCTCTGCTTCTTAAGATGCTGTCTAGGTTTGTCATTGTTTTTCTCCCAAGAAGCAGGTGTTTTTTAATTTTGTGACTGCTGTCACCATCTGCAGTGATCATGGAGCCCAAGAAAGTAAAATCTCTCACTGCCTCCATTTCTTCCCCTTCTATTTGCCAGGAGGTAATGGGACCAGTGGCCATGATCTTAGGTTTTTTTTATGTTGAGCTTCAGACCATATTTTGTGCTCTCCTCTTTCACCCTCATTAAAAGGTTCTTTAATTCCACCTCACTTTCTGCCATCGAGGTTGTGTCATCTGCATATCTGAGGTGGTTGATATTTCTTCTGGCAATCCACCATAAATTTGCAGAGGAGAAAGGAAAACATTTGCTTGGTGGCTGACGTGAGGTGTCTATGTTCTTTGGTTTTCTCCCCTCCCTCTCATGGCGCAGGCAACAGTCAGCTGAATGCATGGGCGGGAGCGTGGAAAATGTTTTCTGAAAGCCCTGCAGGAGCTACCTTGAGGATCCTGAGCTTGTCAAGCAAAGTAATTTCTGTTTTAAAAATGCACAGAAAATGGAGTTTATAGAGTGTCAGCAGGCAATGATAATATGTTCAGTGTGGAGCAAGCGGTCAGCCACGGGATGGCTTATTCTATCTGACAACTCTCAGCCATCCGTCCCCCCTTTTTTTCTTTCTGCTTTGCTGTCAGCTTAACCTGGCAATCTCTGCTGCCTAATTAATGCTCTGCCCACACTCGTCTCCCAGCACAGAGCTCAAAGGCCACCTCACAAAAAGTAGCATGGGAGTAAAAACCTCTGATCTTGACAGCCAAGGAAAGCAGTAAGTAACATAATGGCCCAGAATGAGATGAGCTGGGAAGGAGTGTTTCATCTACATCCACGTCTTATGTTTAAAGCACAGTGATGCTACTTTGATAGCCAAGCCTTCCCCCAAATTCTTTGGGGGAATGTAGTTTAAGGATTCTGAGAGGTATTAGGAGGCCCCTACCCCCACCCCCAATGCTACAGGGTAGTTTAACAATCTATCCCTCTTCCCAAGTAGCTCTGGACGCTGCAGCTCTGTGAGAGCAAGAGAGGTTTCTTAACAACTCTCAGCACCCTTTAACAAATGACAGTTCCCAGAATTCCTTGGGTGAAGCCTTGATTGTTCAAAGTGATATAGTAGTGTTTTAAATATATGGTGTATGTGGCCTTTGTGGGCAAAGTGGTCAAGGTACAAAGAGATTTCAAATGCACAGAGGATGGGGTTTTGCCACATGGTAGAACACTCTGTTCCAGGTGTGAGGAACTGGATTGAGTCAGCAGGTCCAATTCTTCTCCACACACACCCCGGCCCACAATAGGCCAAGTATGACAGGTAATTGGGGACACATACCTGTCAACCACCTGACATTACAGTGATGCCAAGGGCCCTCTTTTGCATAATTTTCCTTGGACCATAATATTGAACCCCGCTCGTTGTAAATCCCCTGAAGTGTTGTTATTTTATTTGCCTTGATTGCTGCAATTTGTATTTATACTGTTGTTATATCAGTTTTAGGTTGTATTTTGTTCTAACGGAATTGTTTTTAAATTGCACATAGTGTACACTGCTTAGATTTCATATATATGGAGTGGTTCTGATATGCTTTTACATAAAAAAATAACATAGAAGCCCCAATCATCAGCTGATTGCCAGAGCATGCAATGTGTTAGACACAGGGTTGTCATTTATGATCTCAGGTGCAGGGCAGGTGGGCCAACCTGGCTTTGTCTAATCTTCCTTTAAAGACATCTAAGTTGGTGGCAACATAGGTCACATGTTGTGGAAGCAAATCCTATAGGTTTAACTATTGCACTGTATGAAGAAGTACTTCCTTTTGTCTGCCCTGAATCTCCCACCATGACAAGTGAAATTTGAAACTGATGACAGTTCGTCAATGATGCCAAAGTTTAGTTCCTATGGTTTTCACTGTTATCTTGAAGGTTTGCCCATCATAATTTCGCAAGAGGCACAATCATGTAGAAATCCCTGATGGATGCTGCTGATTCACATAATGGGTTCATTGGATTGCATTTAACAGGTTTTCTGTGCGAATCTATCAGCAGTTGTTTGATTCTGTGAAGCTGTTATTGAGGCTCTCCTATAACAGATGGTCCTCTTATCACTACCTTGTCTGCCTCCCTATCAGTAATAGCAATTGTTTCATCCATGTATCAGGAACACACAGAAACTGCAAGGTGGTTGAACTGGTTTGCCAGTCTGGCAACCTGGAAAAGGCAAAGGGACCTAAGTAAACATACATGAATGTTTCATCACGGTAGCTTTGCCCCCCCCGCCTCAGATCCACGGCTGTTCTTGAAGCTCTTCGTTCCTCAAGCTTGCAGTGAATTTGACAACATATTTTATTCATTAGTGTTTGGGTTTTATTTCACGGGTAGCGATGAAAGCGAATTACACGTTTTGCCAAAACTCTAAGCTCGCTGATGAATGAAGATGAAATGTCTTTCTGCAACGCTATCATGTTTTGCTAGTGTTTCATCTAGTAGCTGTCTGTTGCTACACACAGTTTTGTTCTTTTCCAAAGTCCAAGTTCTTGCAAGGTGAGGGATACAGGATTCAGTGGCATCATGGACACCTGTGTGCAGGGCTTAGGCTGGTGACTCCAAAAGAGCAGAAGTCAAATGTTGTTTCAGCACCAGGCAATTGTAGCCTGAGCATTAACTAGGTGCTGCAGATCTTACTAGCTGGTAGATGTTGGAAGTGTGAAAGCAGGGGTGATTCAGTTTGCAGTTTAATAATTAATTATGGTTGTGTTAAAACCAACTAGCCAAGAGGAGACAGGTAGAGGTGTTGCTTAGAAACTGGGCAGAGTAGAATGATCTTTGCTGAAGAAGCACGTGCCCTGATTGACTATGTAGAAGGAAATTTCCTTCATAGGCTTGGTTGAATGTCTTCCTTGCTACATACAAGGCCTGAAGTAAGAAAGACAAACCAGTGTGTTCCTTTCTCCTTGAATTATTCACTGTTTTTGTTCACTTTTGCTCAGCAAAGTGGTAGCAGGATTTCTTGTCTCTCTGGACTCCCATCTGCTTTACTTAAGTGACTTTGCTAACTGTGTAGCCTTTTTAGACTTTACCAATTGGTAGGGTGAGCGTTGCTCCCAGAACAGGGAGGAAGGAGTCAAATGACACTGAGGTTTGGTTCAGAGAAAGAGTTTATTCTGCTCTCCGGATAGCAGAAGGCACTGCGTGAATCGGTTCACAGCAAGCACACAGCCTTTGAGGCATTTGCTAAGTAGTACCATGCTTAGTAGTAATTGCCCTGAAAACCATCTACTTGTTAGCTTTGCTGCCAAATTAGGCCAGACTAGATAGTGATTTATGCTCAAGAGATGTCGGGAGAGGTAGTTTTGCATGAAAACCGTATCTTGTACTCTTCTCTCATGGGAGGAGTTGCTTTTTAGGGCTCCCAGACTTGTCAGCCTTAAAGCAGAACCTTGACGAGGAGCAAAGGAATCAAACCTCAGCCCTAGGTGCTCCTGCAGCAAATGTGCTTGTCTTTACCTTGATTGTTAAGAATCCATCATGAAATCCTGCATTACCTGCTGAGACTAGGGTAGATGTGGCAGTACATCAAGAAAGGTGTCTTTGTGTTGACCATGGAAAGTATACACCTTGCCATTTGGGTTGGAAGTGGCACTATTTTACTGCACTGTGTCTAAGCAGCCCTGATTACCGTCTTTAAGTGGAGCCAAGGCATAAGGCATTCAATCCATAGTGTAAAATTACCCAATCTACACCACTGGGACAGGGCCCTGGGCACTTATTGTCTAGACCAGGGATTGTCACATACCCTCCAACATCTTGAGTCCCCAAACCGGGATGTGTGTCTTTCTGCCCATCTTCCCGCATGAGTCATGCAACCAGCGCAAGATCAAGGAGGCCAAAAGGCACATTGGGGGGGGGGGAACCATGCTTGCACAGTGCCCCAAAACACTTGTTTTTGGGTGCCATGTGAGATCACAGCACCGAAAAAGCGCTTTTTCAGGGAGAGATCTTGGTGCAAAATCACACAAGATCACGGCACCCAAAATGGCTGCCGTGGTCTCATGTGAGAAAACGGAATGTCCTGTTTTTTGTTTTGTTTTTCTGGGATACTTGCAGGGTATATTTCCAGCCTTTTCAGGCTTGCAGGCACATTTGGAATTTTGAATGAGTGCCATGGGTGCCCCCCTGCCCCGGTCACACACAAACCACTTTCTCCTGAGATTTGTGTAAACGTCAGGTCCAGTGGAATGAGTCTGAGCCTCAAAAGGGTCAAAAGAGCTGAAAGTGGGGACTGGACACAGCTTTTTTTGGTAGAACACATGATTTGTGTGCCAAAGGTCCAAGGCTTAAACCCTAGAATCTTCTAGTAGGTCTGGGAAAGACACTTTTCTGAGACCCTGAGGAGCCACTGTACACCATGTTGAGACACCATCTGCATCATATATTTAAAGCAGTATCACAGCACTTTAAGTAGTCATAGCTTCCCCGCAAAGCACCATGGGAAATGTGGTTCATTAAGGGTGCTAAGAGTTGTTAAGAGACCCCTATTCCCCTCACAGAATCTAGACTCAGCGGGGGGGGGGGGCTAGGGGCGCATTGGAAGATGGCCGACAATACCATCTCTCCGGCTCACACGAGGTAATTAAGAGGCTAATATGGGAGTAATTAGTCTCCCGAGTTTTCCCAGGGGGAATGGGAAAACACTGCCTCGTCTGCGGTTGCCTATAAATCTCCCCCGAGTTTGAAAGAAGGAGGGGGTGAGGGCACTAGACGGAAAGCCCTTGTGTGAGTTTTTCGCTCTCCCGGACGCTACTTCTGATCGCGACCTGGTTGCAGGAGCTCAAGACAAATAATTAGAGAAGAGCAAATGCACATGTTTTGAGTGAAGAAAGGGAGTATTGATTGCTAATTGAATCAACCTCTGTGAAGCTGAACGACGGGTTGGACTGAACAGGAAAATATATCAAAGAAGACTACATCAAAGATGTCAGTATGTCGGAACGGGGGAAAAAAACTTTTCTTTTTCTCTCTCTATGTGATTACCTAACAACACCCCCCCACCAAGAAGAACCGTTGCAATGACCAATAACAAGTGAGATGGAATAATGAACTGTGTGGAAATAAATCATTAACCAAAGGCTTTGCTTTGTGGAAGATCTGGAAAGGAAATGGAAGGCTTTTGGGATGACGCAGTTCTAAAAGAGAACCGCCATGATAAGACAGGCTCTGTTGCAGGATTGACGGTCAAGAGGGGGAGGAAGCCACGGCTTTGTTATCATATTTGACTCTGCGTTTGATCTGGCAGAACCCCCTGAAAAGATTGATGTCGGAGCAACAGGTCTGGGAAAGCTAATGAGCAGACGCTGAGACTGTATTTTATGGAAATGCTGAAATGGCGTCTGCTGTTCGAATACGACTTTTGGATTAATGTGAAAATCCACACAGGACTATAACGTTGTTCGTTTCAACTCGCTTGTGGAGACTTTCAGAGGTTATAAAGAAAGGAAAAAATTATGATAACAACAAGAAAATTGAAAGATGATTTGTAAAGGAAAACAACAAAGAGATGAATGGACAGAACTGTGAACATCAAAGCAGCAGAAATAAGAGATGATTGGACCCTTTCTGAGCTCGAAGCATGGGTACCCCCAACAAAAATTGAAAATTCGGTTTTGTAATTTGGAACTAATGTGATTTGATTGATTGGTCTGTTAATAAAAATTATTAATAAAAAAAAAGAATCTAGACTCAGCGGTGAACAGTGAGGTGGCCAAGTTTAACTGATGATACTAAATTGTTCAGGGGCGTTAAAAACAAAAAGAGATTGTGAACAGCTCCAAAAAGACATCTCCAAACTGAGTGAATAGGTGGTAAAATGGCAAATGCAGTTCAATATAAACAAGTGTAAAGAAATGCATTTGGGGGGCAATAAATAAATAAATATTAACTTCAGATATATGCTCATGGGGTCTGAACTGGCAGTGAATGACTAGGAACAAGGCTTTGGGGTCACAGTAGATAGCTCAATGAAGATGTCAACCCAGTGCATGGGAGTTGTGAAAAAGCCAATTTGCATGCTAGGGATCATTCACAAAAGGATTGAAAGTAAAATTGCCACTATCATAATGCCGTTATACAAATCTATGGTGTGACCATATTTGGAATACTGTGTATAGTTCTGATCTCCTCATGTCAAAAAGGATATTGCAGAGCTGGGGAAGGTTAAGAAAAGAGCAAGCAAAATGATCAAGGGGAGGGAGTGACTCCCTTATAAAGAAAGGGAGCAGCATTTGGAGAAAAGCAAACAGGTGAAGTTTATAGAACTTACGCATGGCATGGAGGAAAGTGGGTCAAGAAAAGTCCCCCCCCCCCCTCGTAACACTAGAACTCATGGACATTTAATGAAGCTAAATGCTGGAAGATAAAAGGAAGTTCTCCTTCAATGCAGTGCCTAGTTAAACTATGGAACTCACTCCCACAGGAAGCAATGATGGCCACCAACCTAGATGGTTGTAAAAGAATATTAGAAGGAGAAGACTATCAATGGCTGCTAGCTGTGATGGCTAGGCTCTACCTCCATTGCTAGAGGCAACAATGCTTCTGAGCAAAAATTGCTGGAAACCACAGGAGGAGAGAGTGCTCTTGCACTTGAATCCTGCTTATAGGTTTTCCACAGGCATCTGGCTGGCCACTGTGAGAACAGGGTGCTGCTGGACTCAATGAGCCATTGGCTTGATTCAGCAGGCTCTTACGTACAGCTCCCAATATTCTTTGCAGGAAGTCACTCCTGTTTATGATACTGCTTTAAATGTATGGTGCAAATGGGTCCAGGTTTTGCTGGCATCCTCAATGGGCACCATTACCTCAGTGAGTTTACCTCTTCCCTGTCATTGTTGCTACGCTTCACCACCTGTGCTCCATCATTGCTACCAGACAGAATAAACGTTCACACAGCTTTCAACACAGTGTGTGTTCCCAGCAGATGAGCTGTGTAAATCTTCAACTGAATGCTTTTGCATGGTGTTCAGTGTTAATGTCTGAATACCCTTTTCAGAGAGCAAGAAGACAGTGGCAGCTGCTGCTCCTCTTTCTCGCCACCGCTGTAATTTGCTTGCTTATTGCCTGTGGGTCAAAACAAGAGGCAGGTGAACCAAGCACCTCTGTAGAGAGGAGGAGCAGATCCAAGGGGACGTCATCAGTGGCCTGATTGGTGCAATTTCATCCATCCTCCCTGCAAACAGATCAGGATGAGTGCTCAATAAAGATTGTCTTAAAGCAACTTGTTTTGCAGCTCACTCTGGATAGCACTGAAATTTGGGTTTCTCATAAAAACGAACTAACAAAGTCTGTCACTGCTGTGCTGTATCTACATCTATACTACTAGTAGTACTATTTTTAGATTTATTACCTGATTTTCACCACAGAGTCACTTGGCACGGGTCACAACAATGTAAATTATGGCATTAAAGACAGTTCAGAACAAAGTGAAATCACAACTAAAGTGGGTTCTAAAATAGATGTAGCTCAACTGTCAAAAGTGCATATTCCTCTTACAGTGAAAGCTGCATAATGAAGGTGCCAGACACACCCCTGTGAGGAAGGAATTCTACAATTTACAGGCTGCCACAATGAATATCCGGGGGCCACCAGGGGGCACATTGGAAGATGGCTGACAATAACATCTCTCCGACCCACACGAGGTAATTAAGAGGCTGTGATGGGAGTATGCAGCCTCCCTTGCCCCCCCCCAAGGGAATGGGGGGGACTGCCTTGCCAGCTGTGTCCATAATTCACCCCCGGATTCGAAAGAAGGGGGTGAGGACACTTGGCACGAAGCCTTCGGGTGAGATCGGCTCTCCCTGACGCTGTCTCTAATCGCACACTGGTTCGCATTAGCTCGAAATATATAATTGGAAATATATAATTGGAAAGAAGCTAATGCACATACATCAAGTGAAGATCGGGAGTAAAGACTGCTGATTAATGGGATCTCTGCGAGCGGAGCGACGGGCTGGACAAATAAATCAAGTGAAGAATCATCATTAAAAGACTGGTATGTTGGAGTGAAATGGAAAGGGGGGGGGAGGAAAAAACCTTTCTTATTTTGTCTTATGTTAGTACCAATAACCCTCCCCTCCAGAGAGAAGAATCATTGCTAATTACTAATCACAAGCAGGAGTTAAGAACTGTGTGGAAATGAATTACTGATCAAAGAGAGGACTGGTGGAAACTTCGGGGAATGGAAAGAAAGTTTTATGACGCAGTTACAAATGGACTTTCGTTAAGACAGGCTTGCCCATAGGAGGACGAGGGGAAGGAGGACCAGGGTCATCAGAATGTGAATGTATGGTTATCGGAATGTGATCTTGACCTGGCAGGTCCCCCTGAGATATAGATTGGCAAGCCTGTGGAAATCAACGGACAGACTGTGGGAATGTTCTTTATGGAGGTGTGGAAATGGCGTCTGTCCTTTATGTGATATGACTCTTGGAGAGTGTAAAACCCACACAGAATATGTTTGTTTGCAACCCGCTTGTGAAGATTATCAGAGATCACAAAGAAAGGAATATATGATAACAACAAGAAGATGAGGAAAATAACAAAGAGACTATCTGGACAGAACTGGATAGAACTGTTTAATCAAAGCAGCAGCAGCAAGAGTGAAGTTTGGTTCCCTTTCGGAGCTTGAAGTATGGGTACCCCCAACAAAAATTTTAAAAATCTGGCTGTATAATTTGGAACTAATGTGATTTGGAATTAATGTGATGTGATTGGCCTGTTAATAAAAATTATATATATAAAAAATAAAATGAATATCCTCTTCTGGGTCACACCACACCAGCTTCTGATGTTGATGGAACTACTAAGAGGGCTCTCATAGAATGAAAGAATTGTAGCATTGGGAGGGACCTTGAGGGTCATTTAGTCCAGCCGCTGCAATGCAGGAATCTCAACCAAAGCATCCGTGGCAGGTGGCTTAAGAACCTCCAACGAAGAAGAGTCCACCTCCTCCTGAGGGAGACTGTTTCACTGTTGAATAGTGACAGAAAGTTGTTCCTGATGTTTAGTTGGAATCTCTTTCTTGTACCTTGAATCCATTGGTTCAGGTCCTAGCCTCTGGAGCAGGAGAAAACTTTCTCCATCTTCCATGTCACAGCCCTTTAGATATTTAAAGATAGCTATCATATCTCCTCTCAGTCTCATCCTTACAAGGTTAAACATACCCAACTCTCTCAACCATTCCTCATAAGGCTTGGTTTCCAGGTCCTTTATCATGCTGGTCGCCTTTGTCTGCACACATTCTAACTTGTCAATATCCTCCTTAAGTTGTGGCACCCAGAAGTGGACACAGGATTCCAGGTGTAGTCTGACCAAAGCAAAATGGAGTGGTACTATTACTTCCTTTGACCTGGACATTATATTACTGTTAATGCAGCTTAGAAGAGCATTGACTCTTTTTGCTGCTGCGTGTTAAGCTTATGGTCCACTAAGACCTGTTTATTCTTTTCACAGGTACTACTGGTAATCCAGGTGCCTACCCCTCCCAGTTTGGTGTCATTGCTCAATTCCTTCATCTAAGTCATTTATAAAGACATTGAACAATAATGGGCCACGGAAAGAATCCTGCAGCATCCCACCTGTCACTTTCCCCCTGCCCCAGGATGATAAGGAACCATTAGTGAGCACTCTGTGCCATTTTTACATCTCAGCTCAGCTGTAAGCTCCTTATGCAGCCACACTGGTTTCTTTAGATGCCTCCTGCTTTTCTTTCTTGTTGGAATTGTCTGCATTTGTGCCTTCAGTATCTCACCTTTAAGAAACTCCCATCCATCTTGAACTCAATTCTTTTTGAGTATTTCTGACAGTGGGACCTCTCCCAGTAGTTCCCAAAGCTTTTTGAAATCAGCAGAGTTAATATCCGACTACACTTAGTGTTCTCTTTCCTTTGTATAATGAAACCCAAGATGACACGATCACTTCCTCCCAAGGTTCCCAGTACTTTCACTTCATTTATCAGTTCCTCCCTGTTAGTGAGGACCAGGTCTAAGGCAAATGGCCCTCTTGTTGTTTCTTTCATCTTCTGGGAAAGGAAATTGTCAGTGAGGTAATTGAGGTATTTGTTGGCAGAGTTTGCATTCCAACAGATATTGGAGTAGTTGAAGTCTCCCATGACTACTATCTCTCTCCTTTTTGAATGTTTGACAATTTGCTCTAGAAAGGCATCATTCAAGTCTTCAGTCTGGCTTGGAGGTCTTTAGCAGACAGCCACAGTAAGGTCACTGTTATTTCCCTCCCCTACAATTTTTACCCATATACTATCTATTTGCTTTCCACGCTCCAGGTCATGGATTTCTTCACAAGTGTACACATCCTTTACATATAATGCTGCTCCTCCTCTCTTCCTGTTTGATCTATTCCTTTTGCATAGGTTATGCCCCTCAGTTTCTAAATACCAGTCATGAGTCTCATCCCACCAAGTTTCAGTCATGCCTATTAGGTCATATTTGTCAACCTGTATTAGGATATCAAATTATTCTTGCTAGTTTCCTGTGCATTAGTATACTCTGTGCACTAACGCGTATTTGTATAGAGACAACTGGAACTATGAGCTTTTTCTCCGCACCACTGCCTCTGTCCCTTTTACTAGGGAGTCACCTGCCATCACCATACACCTCTTCCTTCTCTGGGGAGGAATTGTTCTGTACACTGTACCTTCCACAGCCACCTTGGTGTGTTCTGGGATTTGCAGCTGCTTTCCTTGCTCCTCTAGTCCAGAATCAGCGTCTAAGGAGAGGGCATGGAATCATTTTTGCAGCCCCAGAGACACAGATTGGCTCCTGACAGTCCTGCTTTTTTGTGACACGTTCCTCCAGGGGTTCACCTTCTGAACTGGGTGATATTCCTCCTCCCTAGAGGCTGATCTTAATATCTGAGAGGGTCTGTGGGGAAGGAGGCAGGCTTTATGCAGATGATGTAGCTCTCTGTGCTCTGGGGGTGTTCTGCCCTACACTTTTACATCAAGGTGCAGATGCAACTGAGGATGCTTCCAGAGTTGGCGAAGGAAAGTTTGGAACAAGTACAATAAAGTAACAGCAAATAATGGGTGTGATTGAAGGTTTTGTCCAATTAGAATGCCAGGCTGAAAACTGACGAGGGCCCTTAAGAAGCAGAGTCCTTTTGGATTGGTTGCAAGCTTTAGATAAACTCCCTGAGCCTTATGGATGCCAGAAGAAGCTCAGAAAAGACGCACTACAGTCTTATAAGGAGTATGTCATCTGATGCAGGAGGGAGAATGTAGGCAGGAGATTGTATGATTGAATGCTTCACAACACTCTGCCTTAGCCTAGTATTCTCCTCAAATAAGGCAGGTACATTCAAACATACAACTTCCCTGCCCTGCAAGTCAAATCCTGACAGCTGCATTTTGAAGGAGCACAGTTGCAGGAGGCTGGAGAGGAGGGGGGCCAAGAGGCAGCACTGAGACAGGCTGCTGAAGAAGCCTGGGGTTCTCCACCTCCTGCTGTGACCAGCTCCCCCCCCTCCCCCGGTCTCCCAGAACCAGAAGAGGGATGAAGATGGTGGAGCATAGACAGACAAGGCTCAGATTGCTTAAGGAGGACCATGGGGAGGAGGAAATTTAGGGAGCTGTCAGAAGACAGGGACCTTCAGTCCTCACAACTACTGGGAAAAGTTGCTGTGCTCACTAGGCCTGGCCTCCTGAACTGTTTTGTTTCTTTGAATAAAGATAGTTAACTTTCCTGACATCATGTGAGTTATTGCTTGCTCCTGACACCTGCCCTGACACTGCCTGATGTCAATAGGCTTTGAGCTTTTCTGGTCCGCAGGGGGGGGGGGGGTAAGTTTGCTGACAGCAACCCTCTTTGAGGCTGGTGTTATAACAATGTAGGTGACTGACAGGTAGGCAACCCTGCTCGCCTGTCAAATCAGATATGGTTGGACTCCAACTCCCTTCATCCCTGACCACTGGCCACGATGGCTGGGGCTAATAGGAGTTGTAGTCCGACAACACTTGAAGGTACACTACAATGGCTACCCTGATCTAAGATCTGGCAGTGGGGAGTTTACATCTTACATCATCATCCCTTTCAGATCATTAGTCACTACAGTCTTCAAAAATATCTATATTGGCATCTATATGCTGAAGGCACACCTCTTTAAACTGGCTCCTGACACTTGAGAAGTATATATTAGGGCCTGTCTTATTACTGTGATGGTAAGTTGTTTTAAAATGCTTTTAATGTTGTGTTTTGATTGTTTTAATTTGCCCTGGGACCTTAGAGTGAAGGGTGGGTAATTAATATTAATTATAATATTAATATTAATAATAGATTTTCTCCTATTCTCAGCTGCAGTCAGGCTGAAAAACAGAATCCACATATTTTCAACAAAATTGATTGGCCCACTAACCTTACACTCCTGCATCTTTGACAAACACTCCTGGCAAACTTTCTCGTACTGGAGGTGGATTTTCATTAAGTATTGGACATTGTGGGTATCTTGAGACAAAAATTAAAATTAACACAAGATTGGATATCGTGGTTACAGGATTGAATATGAAATATTCACATCTTTCTGTTTGTGAGCATGTGGAGCACTGTTCTATTCCATCTGAACAGCTTTACTTGTTTTTATCATTATAAAGATTTCATCTTATTTCTATAATGGTATATTATATTCTTGTAGCCTGCCCTGAGACCTTAAAGTGAAGGGTTATAGTTAGGAAATCTGGTAAATATATAAATTGCTGCTCTAAATAACCATAGCAAAACCTTTGTTCCTTACCCTATCCACTTATTTAAAGCCACCACAGATTCATACCACTTGTTGAATTCAGCCTTGGATTGCATCAAAGGCAGCATATTGCTGAAAAGACAAGAGGCAGAGAAACACTTAGTACATAAAGCTCTTGAGGTCTGCATGACAAATCTTAAAATTCATTTGTGTCCCAGTTTTCACTGGTCACATATTAGTTATATAGCTGAGCTGAAAGTTCCCCATAGAACTTTTCCAGGGAAAGCTGATGGGGGGAGTGTGCTGTTTAGGTGTAGGAGAAAATCTGGAAATTTGTGGGTGGGGACTGGGGGCTCAGTGAGACAAGTGGAGGTAGCAGATTTCCCCTTCTTTTCACGTAGTTTGGCTGACAGCACTCCTACTGCTAACCCTGGAGTTGGGTGATACAGGAGCCAACTGGAAAAACTGAACAGGTTGTATCCCATGTTTGTCCTAGAATGCTGTGATTCCTGCATTGCAGGGGGTTGGACTAGATGACCCTTGAGGGTGCTTTTAACTCTACAATTCTATGATTCTATACTCACTGGGTAGGCCCACGGAAACTAATGGGTCTAAATTTGTCATGTCTATTAACTTCAGTGGGCTTACTTTGATTATGGCTAACACTGGATACAGCCCAGGTTGATAAGAGTTGTATATTTGCCTTTATATGTGCAGGTGGTTGTTTCTTTTACACAAACTGACAACATTGGATGCCCTCCGCCCAGTGGTGGAGGAAGAGGAGTGCGGGGGGAGTGCACCGCCCCTGGCAGCGTGATCCCGGTAGGGTGCCATCGCGGCTGCACCCCCGCCTGTGCTGGGCACCACGCCCCTGGGATGTGTGCCAGCCTCACCCCCGCCTGCTCTCCGCCCCCCCCCCCCCGGTGCTGGAGCATGAAGTTCCAGCACTGCCTCCGCCCCCACGGCCCCAATTTGGAGTCCCCCCCATGCAGGTTGCATAAGGAAAAAGTCCTGTGCAAATTGCTGGCATGGGAGGTGGGAACAATATGGTTTGGGACCATAGGGGGAAGTAAAATGTTAAAGTCCCTTGCCTACACCCACATCTGCCAACCACCCATAATTTGACACCATCAAAACATCCCTAGAACAAGCCAGGGTGGCTTTGTTCTGTCTCCACTGTGGGAGGTAATATGCCTCTGAATACCAATTGCTGGTAATCATAAGGGGAGAGTTGCTGTTATGCTCTCTTTTTTTTAAGAATATTTTTTTATTAACCGACCAATCACATCAAATCAAACCAAATTACATAAATTTCAAATTACACAGCCGAATTTTAAATTTTTGTTGGGGGTACCCATATTTCAAGTTCCGAAGGGGATCCAATCAACTTCTTGCTTCTTACTGCTGTTTTAATGTCCACAAATCTAACCTTATGATGTTCACAGTACTATCCAGTCCTTTCTTATTGTTTTTCCACATCTCTTGTTGTTATTTTCATATATTTTTCCTTTTCTTTGTGACCTCTGATAGTCTCCGCAACCTGGTTAGAACAGTTTGTAATCCTGCGTGGATTTTTTTTTTTTTTTATCCAGTAGCCATATCCAGACATTTTCCATATAACATCACTTCCATACATCAAAACAGTCTTAGCGTCATTAATCTTCACCAATCTGCCTCCTTTCTCAAAACCTCTGAGGAGATTCACTAGGAATGCAGTCTGAAAACAAATCCGTTCTTCCTCCCGGCTATAAATCCTTTGGCAAGATGGCGACTCCGAATTAATTGCTGCGCCATTCCCAAAAGCTCTTATTGCTTCTCAATCTCCATAAAGCATACTTTTGGTTAAAGTTTATCTCCACACAGACCTTAATCATCCTGCTTGGGTCAGTTCAACCGACAATTCTAATGAGGAGGGGTTCTTGTAAATCACATAGAAGGAAAGTAAAAAAGGTCCCCCCCCATTCAGTCCCGTTGCTGTTATGCTCAGGTCCTGCTTGTGAGCTTCCCGCTGTGCATCTGGTTGGCTCCTATTACAACAGGATACTGGAATAAAAGCATCTTTGGCCTGATCCAGCAGTGAGGCTATTCTTACATTCTTAGGAATTAGAAGTTGCATTTTACTCTCCTGTTCACCTACCCCAGAGAATATGACAGTGCTGTTCTTTTCTCAGTGAGTGATTCTTGATCTTGTAGCATGTTCTCCAGCTCCACATTCACAGCACTCGGGTGCCGTATTCTTTCACTTTCCATGAACTGTCTATAGGACATGACAAGAAAACATTAGATTAAATGTGGGCTTTCTTTTTTGCAAGGGATACTGTGTAATTGAAAAGCCACACCCATCTTATACTGCCCAAATCTCCTGCTCCTTCATGCCTCCATTCCCCCGAACTGCCATCTGGGAGCAACCATTCAATCAGTCTGCCTCAGTGGGAGAGATGAGAAGCAGAGTTCACCAAAAGACCAGCTCTGTTAAGCACCTTCTATCTGTGAACTATAAGAACTGGTTCCCGAGCTTGATTTCCACCCTCTTCCCACCCTCTCCCTTTCTCCTTGTGTGTTGTGAAGCCTCAGAACAGGGACTGTCTTGTTTTAACCAATTGTATGCAAACTTGGGAACCACTTTTGCATAAAGAGCAAAGTACAAATACTCTAAATAAATAAATAAATGAAATTTCAGACCTGAAACTAAATTATTTTCTGCTTCCATTTGGCTCTCCAGCTCTTTATTCTCTCCTCCAGTTTGCGATGATAGAAGATGTCTCCTTTCAGGTCTGCCTCCATCAGGTTGACAAAGAGCTTGGCTATTGCTCTCCGATTGGCCAGCAGGGCTTGGTTGATCATCTGGAATTGGAAGATGTAGATGAGAGTAGCAAGGGAATCTCTCTTTTTCAGGGAGATGAAGACTTCAGATTAGTTAGTTCAACCCAGAGGACATGATGGGCAAGACAAATTTAGGTACAGTAATCTAAAGGAGTCTACTCTGAATAAATCTTAGCTAGACACATACGTTAATTGTTCTCTGGTGCCATTACAATGGTGGTTGGTAACCCACTGGGATTTCATGGGGCAGAAAGCAGAGATGCCCAGAGTAGGTTCCTCTTCCCCTCTTGGTCAGTCTGCTGTCTTCACTCCTTTCTCACTTCCAAAGAGGGGGGAAAGATAGTTTCTGATAAAAAAAGAAGTGGAGAGGAAGAGTGCAGAGGGTTTTGAGGTATCACAGGCACCCATGTACCCTTGGTGCTGTGCTGGGGACACCAGGGCAAACCTGTCCTTGTCTTGTCTCTCTGCTCCTTTCACGTACAATGTCTCAGGGATCCCATCCCTCTTTCCTGGTTGCTGTGCTAATCTTGCACATATCCACTCTCTTTCTGAAATATACTCAGAGTCGCAAAGTGATTTCATGCTCTTTATTCAGCTCATAGTGGTGAGGAGGAATGAATGAAAGTCCCCTCAAAGTATCTGCTTTATATACATTATTTACACAATGGGCTGCACATGATTGGCTAATTCTGGAATTCTACTGTAAGCCAATCAGGTTGTGGATTCACTTATATCTGGAGCATGACTGGGTGGTTCCTGCCAACCAATCAAACTGCTGCATTGTTCTAGGACCAATCAGACTGCTGCATTCTGAATCCTATTCTTCTAGGACCAATCAGACTGCTGCAGTTTGGATCCTATTCAACTCAGTACATAACACCCCTCCCCTCTAAGTTCCAGTCCTGCCTGGGAGGTCGCATTCATAGTCCTCGAGGTACGCCGGCGGCCTACGTGTGCGTTGCGGCCTGTGGTGTTCCCTGGTCCGGGGTTCAGGTTCTGGTTCGTGTTCCAAGGATGCTGGCTGTGATGGGCCTGTTTGGTCTGGCGCAACCGGCTCGCTCAGTCGTGGTTCTGGTTCCGGTGTCCTTTCGGCCTCGCGGGTCCTCTCTGTATTTACTGATTCTGCCTCTCCTGCTGGCCCCTCCTGCTCTATGGGCCTCACAGCCCCTCTGTTCCCTTGGGACTCCTCTGACCTTTCCTCCTCCTGGTTTTCTCCCGTGAATCGTTGCCGTATCTGGTCGTAGTGGCGGCGCCAGCATTGCCCCCCATCCGTTAGCACCTCGTACGACACGGGGCCAGTGACCCTGGTGACTGTGGCGGGGACCCATGCTGGGCCTGCCCCAAAATTCTTTGCGTACACTGGGTCCTGGGCCTCGAAGGTCCGGGGGTTCCTGCCTTCCCCCACCACTGCCTCATCCTGAGCTCTACCGGGGTGAAGGCGGTCCAATCTGATTGCAAGGCGCCGACCCATTAGTAGTTCAGCGGGGCTCCGGCCAGTCGTTGAGCTGGGGGTGCTGTGCTAGGAGGAATGTGGCAAGGCGGTACTCCCAATCCCCTTGCGTCATGCGGCGAAGTGTGTCCTTGGTGGTCCGCACCATGCGTTCTGCTTGGCCATTGGTGGCAGGGTGGAATGGCGTTGTGCGCTGTGAAGGTTTGGAATTATCCTGACGTAAATGCAGTCCCGTTGTCTGAGACGAGAGTGTCAGGGAGCCCGTGGGTTGCAAACAGCCTGCATAGTACCCGGATGGCTGCGGATGTAGAAGTGGATGGTACCAGTGCGACTTCCAGCCATTTGGTGTAGGAGTCCACCACTATGAAGAATGTTTTCCCCTGAAAGGGGCCAGCGAAGTCCACATGCAGGCATGACCATGGTGCTCGGGTGGACTTCCAGGACTGGACTGGGGCCCTTGGGGGATCTGGGCGGGATTCTTGGCAGGCCTGGCAGTGTTTGACCCAGGCCTCTATCTCTCCGTCGATCCCTGGCCACCACACATAACTCCTAGCAAGGGCCTTCATTCTTACTACCCCTGGGTGTGTCTCGTGTAGGGCTGTGATGACCCTTTTGCGGAGGGGCTGGGGAACAACGACCCTGCTTCCCCATAACAGGCACCCCTTCTGGGCCGACAGTTCATGTTTGCGGGTTGTGTAGCCGGCGAATTCTGGCCCAGGGCTGCTGCTGGGCCATCCCCTCCACACCCAGTCCAGGACCCGGGAGATGACCCTATCTATCTTGGAATGGTGTGCAACTTCTTGTGCCTGAAAGGGGTGGTCGGGAAGCAGCTCCAGGCTCATAACCTCTTGTGCAGGTGCTGGGTCGGGGCCTGTTTCCGGTAGTGGTAGCCTGCTGAGGGCGTCCGCATGGCCCATCGCCTTCCCCGGGCGGTGAATCAGTGCATACTGGTAGCTGGCAAGGAAAATTGACCACCTGAGGACGCGAGGAGACAGCACTTGGGGGGTCTGCTTCTCGGGGGCAAACAAGCCAAGCAATGGCTTGTGGTCAGTCACCACAGTGAAGGGCCGCCCATACAAGAAATCATGGAATTTTTTTACTCCCTTCACGATTGCCAGCTCCTCCTTGTCTATTTGCGAGTAGTTCCGCTCGGTTGCGTTTAGTGTCTGGGAAAAGTATGCTACCGGTACCTCTCTTCCATCCGGGAGTTGGTGTCCCAGGACAGCGCCAATGCCATAGGGTGAGGCATCGCATGCTAGCACCACCGGCAGCCTCTCGTCGAAGTGTGCCAAGACCGAGTTTGAGACAAGCAAGTCCTTGACTGCCTGGAATGCAGCCTCCTGGCGCTGGCCCCACACCCAAGGGGCCCGCTTGTCCAGGAGTCTGTGTAGGGGCTCCGCTACCGCCGCCTTGTGGGGAAGGAAGGAATGGTAAAAGTTCAATAGTCCCAAGAAGGCCTGAAGTTCAGTCTTGCTCTTGGGTGCTGGGGCATCACAAATGGCCCGTACCTTGTCCCCAGTCGGGTGGACCCCTTCTGCGTCCACCATAAATCCCAGAAAGTCCACCTGAGGCACTCCTAGTAGACATTTTTCCCACTTCACCTTGAGACCCGCCGTCTGGAAACGGTGCAGAACGGTGCGGAGGTGGTCCTCAAACTCCTCTGGTGTGGGCCCGGCAATCAACACATCATCAAAGAAGGGGGTGACACCAGGAATCCCTTTAAGGAGCGAGTTCATTAGATTCTGGAATATGCCTGGTGCCACACTGACACCGAATTGCAGCCGCTTTACCCTGAACGCTCCTCTGTGCGTCACAATCGTCTGTGCCTCTGCTGTGGCCTCATCTACTGGCAGCTGTTGATATGCTTGGGCCAAGTCCAGCTTGCCAAAAGTTTTCGACCCAGCCAGGGTAGCAAGGACATGGCTGACCACTGGCACTGGGTATGCATGGGCCGTGAGGGCCTTGTTTATGGTACATTTGTAGTCTGCGCAGATGCGGACCGAACCATTAGGCTTGACAGGTGTGACGATTGGGGTTTCCCAGGGGGCATTAGGCACCGGCTCCAGCACTCCTTGCTCCACAAGCCGGTCCAATTCCTCGTCTATACGGGGTTTCAGGGCGAACGAGACCCAGCGGGCCTTGAGCCTGACCGGTCGTACTGCGGGGTCAAGGTGTAGAGCAATGGGGGGGGGCCCGTATACTGTCCCAATTTCCCATCGAAAACCCCTGGAAATTCCTTGCATATGGCGTCCACGTCCACTTGTAAGGTAGTGTGGTTCACCCCGGTGATGGCTACCCCCAGTGGTCCAAACCATGCCAATCCCAGTAAGCTAATGTAGGGGCCCTTGACCACAAGCAAGTCCAGTTGCCGCGTCCGCCCTCGGTATTGCACCCTGAAGGTCCCCACCCCCATTGTGGGGACCTTATATTTCTGGAAGTCCCGGAGGGTGAATGGGGCCGGCCTGAGTTTGGGACCCCCAGTAGGACACAGTTTCCTTAAGGTCCTTGCCGAGATTATGGATAGAGTTGAACCTGTGTCAAGCTCCATGCGGCATGGGGCCCCCTCTATCTGTACCTCTACATAAATTTTCTCTACGTTCTCTACGGCCCGGTTAAGGACACTAGGCGCTTCTTGTTTATGAGAACTAATTTGGCAGGGCCACTCCTGATTCATGCAGATGGCTCACCCCTGACGCGGCACCAGTTCACTCGTGTCATGCGTTTGACAATTGCAGCATGCAGCTTACCTCCCGCGGATTTCGCAGCGCACTCTTTTCGGATAGGAGCGGCCACTACGGCAATGCACCTGGGCCTGACTGCTTAGAGGATTAAGGACCTGGGCCGCTGGAAATCGGATGCTTATAAGAGTTATGTTAGAAAAAAATTGTTACTGCTTACCTGGCGTTACCTGACCTTGGCCTGTTGTTTCAATTTTCTTACAGGAAATATGAGGGCACACATCTGGATAATCGGGCACAGCATTGTGCATTGGGCCAGGGGCTGCGCCATCAATTCCGGTCTCGGGCCACACCTCAACTTACCTTCAGACATCAATATATCTTGGATCTCCAGGAGGGGAATGCGCTGGGCTGAAATGTTGCCCATGATTAGGGCTAGAGCGGCAGCGGAGGGCCCCCCAGATGCTTTAGTAATTCAATTAGGCGAAAACGATCTAGCTTACCGAAAGGCAGTCGATTTGATGTGGCATATTTTTAGCGACTTTGAGGAACTGAAGGGTTCTTACCCAGACATCACCATTCTGTGGGCCTCGTTGATGGAGAGGCGGGTTTGGAGAGATAGCCGGTGCCCAATAGCCATAAATAGGGCTAGGAAAGCTTTGGATCGGGCTGTTGTGCATAGAGTGGCAGCCCTGGGTGGGCGGGTCATTGACCACCCTGGCATACGTTTCAACTGCGAGGCCCTCTACCAGTTTGATGGCGTGCATCTTTCAGATGCGGGAGATGACATTTGGCTGACTGATATAGCAAAGGGGATCAGGGATTGGTTTCAGGCATGAGGGTATTGGCGGCGAGCGGTTGCTCGAGTGGCGGTTAGGCATTGGTAAGGAGGGGTTAAGAGGATGTGGGGGGGAGGAAACGCCATCACCTCCCCCCAAAAGCGAAGGGTAGTCCAATAAAGGACTCCGGGGGGCGTGGCCCTGTCCGAAGCCTATGGAGCTGTGGGCCTAAGGCATGCCCCCGAGCGGTGACCCGGGGGAGCTCCTAGTTGACGTGCCTCAGCAGGACTCCCCCTTTATGGTGTTAACCCTTCCCAGTCTTCAGCAAACGGGCTGGAGCCGGCTAGTCGATAGGACCAATGCCTAAGCCAATGCCTCTCATTCCTGAAATCAATAAAGTTGTGGCCTAATTCGCCCATTTAACCTTAATTCTGGTGTCCTATGTCTTTATTTCTCCCTGGTGGGGGAACTCGCCACGCAAAAAGTGAAAAACTGAATTTAAGATAAGAATAAATGAGAAACGGAGAGAACTGAGTTTTATTTCTTTATTACATTTATATCCCACCTTTCCTCCAAGAAGCTCAATGTGGTGTACATGGTTCTCCTTCTCCCCATTTTATCTTCACTGCAACAACCCTGTGAGTTACGTTACGCTGAGAGTGAGTGGCTGGCCCAAGGTCACCCAGAGACCTCCATGGCCAAGTGGATAAATTTGAACCCTAGTCTTCCAGGTCATAGGCCAGCACTCAAGCCACTACACCACATTGGCTTCACATTGCAAATGGACAGATTATCCCATCCCTAGTACTATCAATAGTGATGCACTAAAGTAGTGAAGAGGGCTGCCTACCTTCCCAACGCGTGCCAATTCCGGCCGTAGCGTCACCACCATCTCTTCGTAACAGCACCTCCTGCTCTCTGAGATACGTTCCACAATGTCACTGTTTTTATTCTCAGGAACTGGGAGGGAGGGAGATTAGACTGTATGCACAGCTATAGAACTCATGCCAGGCTAGCATAAAGAGAGAGAGATTACAATCGCTTCTACATTAAAAAATAGTAATGTGTTGTTGTTGTTTTTACAAAACCACTGGGTTAGCTGACATTCCCTGTTGGAAAAATGCCCGGGAAGGCCGCCACCTTCCCAAGACACCGAGGCGTCTCTCCGGTGGTCACCCTCTGGCTGTAAATCTTCCTCAGTCCAGAGAGACCGGTAATAAGCAACCCCTCCCTCCTGAGAGGAGCACACTTGTCTTCTGGCATCTCATTGCAGAAGAAAGAGACAATCAGTAGCTCTAAACTACTTTATTCATTGTCTATATAGAGAATCCATCAGCGTGTCTGCTCTCTCTGAGCAGCAGTACAGAAGAGCACACTTCACACAGAAGCAAAATAACTTTTCTACAGTACTGAGACTGTGCTGAGACTTCCTGTCTCACGCTCTCAGACACTCACATGATGTAAACAACCATTGTGCTGTTTCCTGAGCAGCTGGAGAGATAAAAATCCTAAAAATGCTGCTAAAGAAGCCTGCCACATTTTAGTTCCATCTTCAGTTTTATGCACAAGTTCATAGTTACTCATTCTTTTATTTAACTAACTGTAATAAAACATAGAAGTGCCTTACAGACAATAAAAAGGGAGGGCTTGACCACAATAGTTCAGGCATTGGTGACTTCAAGATTGGATTATTGCAGTCAACTCTGTGTGGGTTTGAAACTAAAGTTAGTGCAGAATGCTGCAGCATGGTTGTTGACAGGAGGCCCTGTCAGCATATAACACTTCTGCTCAGATAACTGCACTGGTGGCCCATTTGGTAACAGCCTAAGTTCAAGGTGTTACTATGGGCAAAACAATTTTGGGTTTTAAAGACTATCACCATCAGGTTGAACTGAGTGTGAGAATGCAGTGACCACCAGTGCAACTGGCAAGGTATTGGCCAAAAACTGAGCAGTGGTGTTCTGCACTGGCTGCAATTACTGAGCTATCTTCAAAGGAAGCCCCAAGCAGAGCACTTTGCAATAGTATAGCTGGTAGTCTGCATAAATGAAAGATACCACATTTGCTAAAAACACTGATTACTATTAGAATTTCAGCTCCAGTCGTCCGAGCTGATATGGCTTATCTTCCTTTGAGCCCAGCAGAGCATTAAAACAACAAAGTCCACAACGGAAGGATGAGGCAGGTATGGTGCTACATTGCTATGCTTTATTACTAAGCTATGCAGAGAGCAAAGAAATATACATCTCCTCTCTGTGAGAAGCAGAGAGCAACTGAACAAAGGAAAACGAAAGAACAAAGGAAACAGGAAACCAGTAACGTCACATCCCGTCTCCCTTTCCCGTGAGAATCCAACAGTATCTGGACTGTGGAATGTAAACAGTCCTGGGACTGCAAGCAGCTGCTCAGTGAGGAAACATAAACTAACAATTACAGTGCCAGAAGTAAATTGGTAAACATTTACTTATGACTTCAGCAAGGCCTCGGACTTCCCGGGCAGCAATAACATTTTCACTTTCTTGAGCCTTTAAAAATGCCAGTGTTGCATCCTCTCTGGAATAGAAACAGAGTGGGAGAAACCTGAAGCAAGAGACATTATTAGAGTTCAAGAACACATTCCAGTCTGGTCAAAACACTTGGGATTTGAAGTAAGGGTGAGTGAGGGGTGTGGCCTGGAAAAAGTTCCAAGGGTCAAGTAGAGAGGCCACATTTGGCCAGCAGGCCTGACAGCACAGAATAACATCACAACTCTGTTCCTTACTTGTATTGCACTGGATTTTCAGTGATGTCATCATTGGGCATTCCCTCAACCCACATCTGCTGACGATGTGATAAAAACCCATTGCCTGAGCAGGTTTCCACATCCCTCACCACCGGAATTGTTCCTGGGATCTGCGGGAGCTTGTGCTGGGCTATCTTGCTTCTCGCCTCTCCCAGAGTGAGCACAAGGTTTATCTAGCCAAAGCCAAAATAAAAATAGACATCTTCCTTTAAGGTGAAAGAGGGCATGCTTATACTCACCAGAAACAGAGGGCACTTGCCAAGCAAAGTTATGTACTTCTGGGTCCCACCCTGATTTAATTCTTCGTAATATTTTGTTGTCATTTTTTAATAGCTAGAATAAAAGCATCTTGTTCAAGGTTAATGAAGTGAAAGTTGGCAAATGAATAAAGGAAAAAATTGTAAGGCAGGGTTTGAATGGCAATGAGAGGCAAAAAATAAGGGGAAAGATTTTGCCATACAACTCCCAAATTACAATTTTCTCCCTTACAAACATGCATACTAAGATTTCAATTCACCTATGTGATGAAGTGAGCATGAGTCCTCAAAAGCTTGTGTTGGCGTTCATCTGTCTTAGGAGGCAATAGAGGAGTGTGCCTTTGTGGGTGAAGTCAAACTTTTGGAAGGTTACAGTGCCTGCTATGACTGCGGAGACCAATACGGGAGAGACAGGTTTTGTTGCAGCTGGGGCAGATGAAGGCGCCTGGTTGTGCCACTGTAGAAGCACTATGGTGTTTCTTCCCTCTGCGCTCCTTCCAGTGGTCATTCCTCCCATGACCAGATTGACTGTCTCAAGGCACTGCAGTCATCTGCAAGAAATTCCCACACAACAGGGGTGATGTTGGCAGCCTTCTTGTCATATTTGCAGACATCTTTGTAACATAGAGTTGGTCTGCCAACAAGCCTGGTTCATGAAACCAGCTCCCTGCAGAGCCCATCCTTGGGCAGGTATGTCAAAAGTCCGTTTCGGGGGCCTAATCCAGTCAGTTAATTCGGCCCCTGTGGCAGTTTATTTCCTGGGGTAAAATCCTTAAAATTTTTCAACAAGCTCAACAATTTCAATCCTCACGGCCCTTCACTTCATCAAATCTGGCCCTCTTTGAAAATAGTTTGGACACCACTGTCCTTGGGGATTCTTCCATCTTCCATTCTGTGGACATGACCAAGCCATTGTAGATGTTGCTGAGACAGGAATGTGAACATGCTGGGATTGTGGGCCTGGGAGAGCACATCTTTGTTTGAAACTCTGTCTTGCCATGTGATGCCCAGAATCTTCCTGATGTGAGAGGCGTTGAAGCACTGCTCCTGGTAATTGTAAGCTGCTCACAAGTCAACACACAGTGTGCAATAGCAGCGTGCTCAACACGCAAACCTGGTGGACCTTCATATTGGTATTACAGTCATATCTCGGGTTGAAGTTGCTTCAGGTTGAGCGCTTTTGGGTTGCACTCCGCGGCGACCTGGAAGTAATGGAACGTGTTACTTCCGGGTTTCGCCGCTCGTGCATGCGCAGACAGTCAAAATGACATCACGCGCATGTGCGGAAGCGGCAAATCACGACCCGCGCATGCACGGACGCAGGTTGCATTCACTTCAGGATGCGAATGGGGCTCTGGAACAGATCCCGTTCATATCCAGAGGTACCACTGTAGATGTTAGCATCACATTCTCCCATACCCTTTGGAGAGGCAAGCCATTGCCAAAGCTGCCTTGCCAATATGCTCGTCCAGCTCAGCATTAATGGAAAGGTTGCTGGTTATGGTGGAACCCAGGTAGACAAAATCACCTACCACCTCAAGTCTGTGGTCACCAGTGCTGATGCGTGGAGTGCTGGCGGCATTCCCACCCATGATGTTGGTCTTCATCAGACTGGTGGTATTGCCAAATTCCATGCAGGCTTGTGTCTTTGTGAAGCTTCCTTGGAGTGCACTGTCAAGGCTGCGTCATCTACAAACATCTCTCAGATAAGGACTCGCCACATTTTTGCCTTGGTACAGAGATGTGTCAGGTTGAACAAAACCCTGTCACTCCTCGAATGAAAGTATACACTGTCTTCAGTCAAGCTGAAGGCATATGAGATCAGCGGGAGAAGAATATGCCAAAGAGAGTTTGGGTGAGAACACAGCCCTGTTTCACACTCTAAAAAGCTTAAACGTGTTAAGTCGTCTTCTTCTTTTAGAATATGTGTTATTGCTTTTACCTGTAATTTAAAATACAATGAACTACAACAATAGCAGGTAGCCTGTCATTTCTTGGGAAAAGTCGAATAGCAGCATAAAATTAGAACCATTACTTAAAGGTAAAGGTAAAGGAACCCCTGACCCTTAGGTCCAGTCGTGACCGACTCTGGGGTTGCGGCGCTCATCTCGCTTTATTGGCCGAGGGAGCCGGCGTACAGCTTCCGGGTCATGTGACCAGCATGACTAAGCCGCTTCTGGCGAACCAGAGGAGTGCACGGAAACGCCGTTTACCTTCCCGCCGGAGCGGTACCTATTTATCTACTTGCACTTTGACGTGTTTTCAAACTGCTAGGTTGGCAGGAGCAGGGACCAAGCAACGGGAGCTCACCCCGTTGCAGGGATTCGAACCGCCGACTTTCTGATCGGCAAGTCCTAGGCTCTGTGGTTTAACCCACAGCGCCACCCGCGTCCCCTAACCGTTACTTAGAACCATTACTTACAACACGTTTATGGACTTGAAGTCTCTCCAGATGTTTTCACACAGGTCTGAGGGTATTATCTGAAAATGGTTGATACAGACCATAATGAACAAGATACTCCCCTAGTGATCCTGTGCAAGATATCCCACAAAGAATTAGGACACAAATCTCACGCAGCCTTCTCCCTGTGCTGGCTAGGACTGATGAGAACTGTCAGGGGACTGCCATCGGAACAGGGGAGGGAGGCAGGGGAATACAGAGAGCCTCCGACACTTCTGAGGAGCAGCTCCTCCTCCAGCAGTGAGGAAAGTCATACCTCCAGTGGAGCAGAGAGGGAAGGGGCCAGCCAAGCGAGGAGAGGGCTCGAAGATGCTGCAGAAAGCCCAAGCGCCTCACCTAGCCGGGCTGGCCAGGAGGCAGATACGCCACTTCCGTCACCCAGTTTGCACAGGGGGTGAAACTGTGATAGGAATTTTATGGTCTTAGATATATGGTAATGATCATAAGTGTACCAACCAAGCTCGTACATATATCAGCACAGGAAGACCAATCTGGAACCATTTTGATTCCTAAACTGAGCCAATGTTTTCTCTGCGGGGTCAAAGTGGGAAACCTCCCATTGTCTCTTTCCTCACAAATCCTGTCTTAAGGGCACATTTAAGATATGAATAGGGTGTGAGCCTGTGACCTGGCCCAGGAAATAAGTATTTATCATTACAAAGGACTGGCCAGGCTACCCAGGCAATCCAATCAAGTAACCTGCCAGACAGGAGATAAACAAGGACGGGAGAAAAACAACATTCAAATTTTCTGTTTTAGACCACCTTTTTTGTGATGTAGGTATGATGTATCTGAGGGGTGGTCTTAGGTTACACCCCTTCTGTGATGTATGTATGATGTTTCTGGGGGTGGTCCTGATCTACAGGATTGGAATTTCAAAAGTCTTTATAAGGCCTTGCATGCCATTTTTCTGTGTTCCTCCTCTCTCCTGCATGTGAGAGGAGCACCCTGTTGCAACAGATCAATAAAGATCAGGCTTACTAGCTGCTTTGCTTCTCAATATTCTCTGGTTGGCCTCTGTTATTCTCTCCTATCAATAGGGAACCTATGTAAGGACTCTATATGGGCTCTTGGATACCCCATAAGGGAAAAGGGCAATTTTTATTTACAACAAAATGCAAGGAGGGGAGGCGGAGATTTGGGGTGTCTAAGTTCTTATGTTGGGGAAGATGCCGGAAGGCGCCACTCCCAGATTCTGCAAGTGACTAAGACGGACAAGAACTGTGTGTTTCTGCACTGTAAATAGTTTGCACCAATAAAACCTGTAAAAGACAGGTCAGAGTCCTGCCTGGTTACTCACAAGCAATCATCACAAATATCTGACAAGAATTTTAGTCCAAAACACATGGAGAGCACTAGGTTTGCAAAGACTGCTCTAACCCAACTTTGCAACTGCCTCTGCCGGAGTTTAAGTCTAGTGGTGAGCAGACCGAAGGCTTGCAGGACCTACTCTCTCTCTCTCTCTCTCTCTCTCTCTCTCTCTCTCTCTCTCTGTGTGTGTGTGTGTGTGTTTTACTAGAACCTGCAGATCTACTAATCTGCAGATCTACTAACCAAAGCTGGATAGGGGCATGGCCTAGGGAGAGGAGGTGTAGCCCGGAGAGAGTTCTGTGCCTGAGGTTCCCCATCCCTGCTTCAAGTGATGCTATCCCCCCCCCCCAAAAAAAAAAAAACCAGGTCTTCTAGCTTCTGTCATTGCTGTACCTCATCATCAAATATCTGTCTGTAGACTTTCCCACTGGGGACAACACGGGACACCTTCACTAGGGTCATGTTGCAGAGTTTTCCTAGGTGCTTGATTGGTTTGCAGCTCAACTTTTTCTTGGGTTAGCTGAGAAAAAGGAAATGCAAAGAAAGAGAAATAAATATATAATTGGTTTGGTGTCATTCCTTGAGTGATGTTGGGAATGGTGAGTGGGGAAGAAACTGCTGTGAACAAGACTTTTTTGTAATTGCATGGCACCTCGAACTGACTCATATATCAGCAGTAAATGCCAGTGTATTTCAGTGGGGTTTTATGATATTATAGCTGCAGTCTTATTTGCAACTGTGGACTCCCTCCCCATTATCTGCCATTTACCTATCTGGGTGCCAGTGCCCTGAGCAATTTTAAATAAAATTGTCATTTATTTATACGATTGCATTTAATTGTGCAAATTTATTTACAGCACTTATTTATGCAAATCATCAAATGCAATTAGGCAATAACCAAGAGTGGGGTCCCCTCCCCCTCCCCAAGTCCTGTGCTGATAGTCGGGGAGAAGAGAAAAATGGCTTTTGTGGCTCGCATCAGGTCCTGCCATGAGGGATACATTTGAGATCCAAACTAAATGTGATGGGAGGGATGGATTCATACCATGTGCTGCTCTCCCAGAATGCATGTGGCTGCTTTCCCCCTTAGGGCAAAGGAAAGGAGCGTGACCCATTGCAATGTATGGGGGAGCTCTCCTCTTCAACATCTCTTCTCACCTTCCGCAGTTGCCCCTCTCTCACCCGACAGCAAACCTTACCTTAGGAACCCTTGGAAAGCCAGTCCTAAAAGCCTCCTCAAGGCAGCTAGGCCAAGAACGGTGTCTTTGGGTTGCCATGGTGACTATCAAGAGCAGGGAAGAGGAAGGAATGGAGAAAGTGCGTGTTATTCTCTTGTGGGACTCGATGGGATTCAACATGGCCGCGCTCCGGCGACGACTGCCATAGAGACGTGGAAAGTGGCTTCTTAAATTTACGGGCGGCAGGGGCTTGTTTTTGTCTTACGAGTTCATCATTGTGTCCTGGTCACTTATAGTTGTTTTCCTCCATAATTCCCCCCACCAGAATATTGCACGGTAAATAAGAGTCTGAGCATGTACCGAGTCTTTCCGACTTGAATCCTTTTTAAACTTAGAATAACGTCAAGATGCTTCCGCATTTTGAATCCTGCTTTTCAATGCAAGATTCCCTGCATTGAAGGTTACCACCTTTCCATGTTTTGGGGGGTGGGGAGAGATTGTAAAAACGTGTTGTTTTTAAAAAGTTGGGAAGCAGCAAAAATCACCACGCACCAGCCACGGAGCTGTCTGGCTGATTTCATTAGTATACACGTGTTTTTGTCAGGACACAGGTGTGCATCCAGAGTTTATGGAGGGGATTTGCTTGGGTAACTGGGGAGAAATTGTTTTGCATTCCCTTATAAAATGAGATCACAGGCCCCGGCTGGTGGCAAAATCAAAACTCCATTTTCAGAGGCAGTCTATCCACACCAGGAACTGATGACAAGCAACAGGAGATGGGTACTTCTTTAATGCCTTGATTGTGAACTTACAGATGCAGATAAGAAAAGCTTCTTGTCTGATCAAGGGGGATTTTTGATAAGAATGGAAGCCTTGCTGGATGAGACCAAAGGGGGCCAATAACTGGAGCCAGAACATAGCTATGGTGGCTAAGAGTCACTGATAGCCTTATCCTCCATGAATTTCTCGATCCTTTCAAAACCATTCAAGGTGGTGGTCTTCACTACCTCATCTGGGAGTTAATTCCAGTCTGCACTATTTGAATAAGTATTTTCTTTTACCAGCCCTGAATTCTCCAGTGTTATAAGCATTTTAAGGTCCCAAATATAAAATAAATGTTCATAAATGTACAAGGGAAACTGTTATTAGAAAAAGCTGCTCCTTTTCCCTTATGCGGAACCCAAGAGCCCACATAGAGACCTTTTGTAGGTTCTCTATCGGTAGGAGAAAATAACAGAGACCAACCAGAGAATATTGAGAAGCAAAGCAGCTAGTAAGCCTGATCTTTATTAAAGCTGTTGCAACAGGGTGCTCCCCCACACACGGGGGGGGGGGAGGGACCCCGAGCCATGTGCGCAAGCCCTTATATAGACATTTTAAATTGTCCAAGACCACCCCCAGAAACATCATACATACATCACAGAAGGTGTGTAGCCCAAGACCACCCCTTAATACACCAGAGAAGGGGTGGAAATCTGGGTGTGTTGTTTCTTCCTGTCTGCCAGGTTACCTGATTGGATTACCTGGGCATCCTGGCCACTCTTTCGTTATGATAACTACTGAATTCCTGAATACAGGTCACAGGTTCACACCCTATTTATATCTTAAATGTGCCCTTAAGACAGGATATTTGAAGGATGTCTTCAGATATCTGAAGAAGTGTGCATGTACATGAAAGCTTATATTCAGAACAAACTTAGTTGGTCTCTAAGGTGCTACTGGACAATTTTTCCTCCCTGACTGCGTCAGACCAACACGGCTACCTACCTGAACCTGTTGCAACAGTTTAATAAAGATCAGGCTTACTAGCTGCTTTGCTTCTCAATATTCTCTGGTTGGCCTGTTATTTTCTCTTACAGATAGGGAACCCACTTAAGGACTCTATACGGGCGCTTGGAGCAGTTTTTTCCTGTAACACCAGCATTAAGCTTCATGTCCATGACTTCTAGTGTTACGACATTGAGAAATATTCTCTGCCCACTTTTTTACCTCCATGCACAATTTTATGTACTTCAGTAACGTCTCCTCTTACTCGCTTTTTCTCTTGACTAAGAAGTTCCAAACACTGCAACCTTTCCTCATAGGGGAGCTGCTCCATCCCCTATAGGAGAGCCAGTGTGGTGTAGTGGTTAAGAGTGGTGGACTCGTAATCTGGTGAACTGGGTTCGATTCCTCGCTCCTCCACATGCAGCTGCTGGGTGACCTTGGGCCAGTCACACTTCTTTGAAGTCTCTCAGCCCCACTCACCTCACAGAGTGTTTGTTGTGGGGGGAGGAAGGGAAAGGAGAATGTTAGCTGCTTTGAGACTCCTTCGGGTAGTGATAAAGCGTGATATCAAATCCAAACTCCTCCTCAAATCCAAACTCCTCTATAAAAGGGGGATTTTTATTTACAAAAGGGTTTACCCCAACCTTTAAGTAATAGTCACTTAAATCAGTGTTTGTCAATTGCAAATAAAAGACACTCATTCAGCTTTATGTTTTCCTCTCATAATTCATTTCCACCTAATTTGGATTAATGCAAATTTCAAATATATACCTATTTAAATAAAAAATAGTTATCTCCTACACTACATAGGCTAAATACAATAAAGTCATCAGATATATGTTGGAGATACCACACCTCCCAAGTTGATCTTATGCCCACTTTTGGGGTCTGTTCTAATATAAGCCATTTTTGGAACAGTATTTTGGTTATTTAACAGATTAACATCTAACTACAGATGAAAAAATAAATCTTATACATTACTGAAAAGTTGAAATGAAAATGAAATAAAAAACACAGGACTTGCAAACAGTATTAAACTTACTAACTGAAGTTATGTGTATTGCCTCATACCTGAAAACTCTGGAACCACCACAAAAAGGACTGCACAAACTTATTTCACAAAAAGCTATTATAAATCTCAAATTGACTGGTTTATGGAAAAGTGATATTGTTTATTAACTTCTAGAATTAGTATTTTCATGATAACATTCAACTTTTGTGCATCTCTGCAAACAGCTGTAAATATTTGTTCTTTATCTTCTGGAAATTATATGTTGTTGTTGTTTAGTTGTTTAGTCATGTCCAACTCTTCGTGACCCCATGGACCAGAGCACGCCAGGCACTCCTGTCTTCCACTGCCTCCCGCAGTTTGGTCAGACTCATGTTTGTAGCTTCAAGAACTAAGACATAGTATTTTTATGTATTTTTATGTTACGCTAATATAAAGTAATTAAAAATACTCCCATTTTTCTTTTAATTTATCCCATTTTTGTTATGATATTAAATTCATTTGCTTCCTTCCTGAGCTCCTGTTGATGAGATTTTGTGAAATTTCTTCACAAAAAATACATTTGTCAGCCTTAGGGCTGTGTTCCCTTCTGGGAAATTTTCAAGGGGCTGCATGCCAGTTGATGGGCAGGGCAAAAGCAAAAATGGAGAGGAGCAATGAATACACATTTTACCCAAGGGAAAAAAAAGACATTATAGCACAGTTAGAGGTAGAAAATATTCAAGGAGGGTGTTAAGCTGTGCCAGGGGGCCTGGAAGATAGGTTTTGAAGGCCACATTTAGCACCCAGACTGAAGGTTCTCTTATCTTGACTCAGGGAGAGGGGTGAAAAGATCTACTTGATCAACTGGCATAGCTAAGGGTTGTATGACCACAGAAACAGTCTTGTGGAAATATATCTCTTTTGCATCTCAAGTGCAGGAGCTTCCTCTTCTTGGTCTAGTTGCACAGCCTGATAACTCCAAGTCATCTCACAACCAAGGAGATTTAGATATAAAAAATTATAGAGGTTCCACTACAAAATAGTTTTTATTAATGAGCCCTGTGAGCACCTGCCTTGGAGTGGGTTCCAATGGTCCACTAGCCTGATTCATTTAAATTTGGCTTTGTCCAGGTCCTCGGGCAGGATGCGACCCTTTTTGCGAGCCTTGGCTTTCTTCCTCTCCACCTTGGCCATCTTTTTATTCTGGAGGTTCTGAGGCATCTGATCAAGATCTGTATTATGAGGCATCTGATCAAGATCTGCTTTGAGCTTAAAAAATATATTTGTAAATATTTATATCTCTCATGCCAGGGAGAGACCAGCTGAATACTCTGGCAGCTGTTCCAGGGCCCCACTGATCTATAGCAGTATTTCAGGGTTGTAAAAGGAAATTACAGGCTGGGAGCAAAAGGTCACACTGACCATACAAATTACAGAATACAATCAAGCTGCAAAAACACAATTAAGAGCTGGTAAATAGTGAAATTTATTGTTTAACAGAAGACTCGAGCCATATTTTCATAAGGTTAAAGGGTAAATTGAAGAAGTTGCTTTTAGAAACAGCAGCTGGCTAGGGAAAAAGGCTTCTCTCTGAAGCTGCTTTGAAGCTTCAGAGAACTTAGAGAACTTAGAGAACTTAGCTTTTACTAAGTTCACTTTGAAAAGGCCTTTCCTTCTAAAAATCTATCTATGTTATGTATGAAATATATTGGCTTAAATGTAATTATGCAAAGGATTTAGAAAGTAAGAAATGTTAGATTCTTATGTTAGATTCTTATTTCATAGATGGTGTGTGAGAAGGTGAACTCAAGATCTCTTTAAGATAAAAAATTAAAAACCATGCACCATCTGCTTTAGCCATCTGGTTTGCAGTGAATAGGGCAACAGGGGCCAAAGGTTATCTGGTAATTAAGGTGCCTGGTCGAGGTAAATGTAAGATATATGGCTACTTGTCTGCCATTTATGGATAGAAGGAAATATAGCTCTTTGTCTCCCATAAAAGGTAATAGGAAATGGGTGTATCTTTTATGATTGGTTCTAGCAAACAACCAATAGGAATTTTAACCAGGCTGATTGGACAGAGGCAGCCAAAGGAGGAGCAAGGGGGCTGGGCTGAGGAAATATAAGTGCTGGCCATCAGGGCTGGAGTAGGCAGAGCTTTGGTATCCATATACCACTGTGTCTCTCATTTATTTGTCTGACAAATAAATTATTATTTTAATTTCTCTATTGCTGCGTTGAATATTTCATTCCAGCTAAGCGTTAACCACAAGCAGGGTGCTACATTTTATGGTGCCTCTGTGACTCGGATAAGTGGTCTGCTGGAACGCAGCCCCTTCGCCCTAGCGGGCAGGGTACAAGAGGGAGGACCACTGACCACTTACCCAGCGCGCACTGGAACATTTTTTCCAGGGGAACGCAGAAGTCTCGTCTGTCTGATACCCTGCTCACTGGCGGCGACGGACCGGGGGTAACCAGAGAAATAAACAGGGAACCAGCTAAGGGTAAATGCACAAAGGGGTTGTGGCCCTCCAATTAATTGGGAGGAAGAGAAGTCTTGATCAAACTTCTGCGTCTCAGTAAGGGGGAACTGAGTACGCTAGGTGGTTGGGTACATCAGATGGTGGTCTGGTGGAGGAAAAGGGAAAGATTGGGAGGTAGAGTGTGGTGAAGTATCCAGCGCATTGTATGTGTGAGAAAGTACAATCTGTAGCTGACCTGAGTGTGGAGTGGGTAGTACTTCGGTTCCCAGTAAGGCGACTTCACCTGGGCAAGGAACCCCACGAAGCGAGTGTGTGAGTGACTGAGTGGATACTTCACAGGGCCATACAATGGGAGTTGGAGGTTCAAAGGGGGAAAATACACCTCTTGAATGTATGTTAAATAATTTTAAGAAAGCCTTCTCAGGAGCATATGGAGTCAAAATGACGCCAGAGCGCTTGAGAACGTTATGTGAATTAGACTGGCCAAAACAAAATACTGGATGGCCACCTCAGGGAAGTTTTGATATAAATTTAGCAAGCAAACTTTGGTCTAACATCACCAAAGAAACTGGAGGGTGCCCAGAACAATTTTCATATATAGATTCTTGGCTGAGCACATTAAATAATAATCCTCCATGGATAAGGGAATGCAAAGTCCAACAATGCAAATTATTGGCTGTAAAAGCCGAAGCTAGGAAAGGAATCTTGCCAAATAAACTCAAACCCATTTTTGAGGGACCAGAGGAAGAGGTCTTCCACCTCCACCCTATGCTCCACATCGAGGGGAGCCTAATCCAAACACTCCACCAGTTGTAACCCCAAGGCAAGAAAGTGGAAGGAATAATGGGGCTGGAGTCAGAGCTTGATTCCTTGATAGATTATGATAAATATCTTCAGGAGGCATTGGAGTCCTATAATAAAGCCCAAGCAGAAGTGGTTATTCCACCTGTGAGTCCCAGTAGAACTCCAAGTCCTAGAGAACTATTACAGGAGTTACAGGGAGACTTTGATCGGTCAGTAAGCAATACAGCCAGGCGTATAAAGCTATTAAAAGAACGCCTTGGGACAGATACCATCCCCTATGATTTGAGGCCCCTAAAGCAAAGCGAAGAGAAAGGTCACGTAGTAGCCCCTCTCAGAAGAGTATTTGATGCACTTGAGGAGCCTGTGCTGGTTAACGGGCAACCCGGACCACGGCCACCTCGAACTTCGACCCTCCAGTACATTCCATTCACAACTACGGATCTGATGAATTGGAAAACACACACCCCGTCTTTCGCAGAAAAACCTCAGGCTATGATGGACTTGGTGACTTCAATAGTAAATACTCATAGTCCTACTTGGACAGATTGCCGCCAACTCCTGAATACTCTGTTCACCACTGAGGAAAGAAGAGACATAATTGAAAAGGCACAGATATATTTGGTTTGTTTTTTTTTAATAATTTTTTATTAAAGTTTTAAACAACAAAAGAAAAAGAAAACAACACACACAAAAAACAGTACAAAACTCAACAGTAAAAAACACAAAGCATAACAATTAAAAACAAACTCTCTTTTCCATTTCCAATTTTAAAATACTTATTTTCTAGACTTCCTCATACCTCCCTCTTTTGTATTCCAATCTACATTATTTGTCCAGCAATTTCTTTTCCACTTTTTTAATCCCAATCTTTAACTTAATAAAATGTTAAAATATATAACTTCAACTTTTTTAAACCTAATCCTTGATCTTAATGTCATATAACTTTAAAATTTTCCCTTTTAATATCAAATTTCCATTTCTTTAAACATCTTTAATCTTGATCTTTAATCTATCATTAACTTTAACCTGTGCAGCTGGAAACCATTTACTTTCAGTCCAACATCCCTTTAACATTCCTTAATTTTACAATGTTTCTGAAGGTAGTCTTTGAATTTCTTCCAGTCTTCCTCCATCGACTCTTCTCCCTGGTCACGGATTCTACCAGTCATTTCCGCCAATTCCATATAGTCCATAAGTTTCATCTGCCATTCCTCCAGCGTGGGAAGTTCTTGTGTCTTCCAATACTTTGCGATGAGTATTCTTGCTGCTGTTGTTGCATACATAAAGAAAGTTCTATCCTTTTTTAACACCATTTGGCCGACTATGCCCAGGAGAAAGGCCTCTGGTTTCTTAGGGAAGGTATACTTAAATACCTTTTTTAATTCATTATATATCATTTCCCAGAAAGCCTTAATCTTTGGGCACGTCCACCAAAGGTGAAAAAATGTACCTTCAGTTTCTTTACATTTCCAACATTTGTTATCGGGCAAGTGATAGATTTTCGCAAGCTTGACTGGGGTTATGTACCACCTGTATATCATTTTCATGATATTCTCTCTTAAGGCATTACATGCCGTAAATTTCATACCTGTGGTCCACAACTGTTCCCAGTCAGCAAACATAATGTTATGTCCAACGTCCTGTGCCCATTTAATCATAGCCGATTTTACCGTTTCATCTTGAGTATTCCATTTCAGCAGCAAGTTATACATTCTTGACAAATTCTTAGTCTTGGGTTCTAACAATTCTGTTTCTAATTTGGATCTTTCCACCTGGAAGCCAATTTTCCTGTCCAATTTAAATACCTCCATTATCTGATAATAATGAAGCCAGTCTCACACTTTGTTTTTTAGTTTTTCAAAACTCTGCAATTTCAGTCTATCTCCGTCTTGTTCCAAAATTTCCCAATATTTCGGCCATTTGACCTCCATATTGACCTTTTTCAAGGCCTTCGCTTACATTGGTGACAGCCACCTTGGGGTTTTATTTTCTAGCAAATCCTTATATCTTATCCAAACATTAAACAGCGCTTTCCTGACAATGTGGTTTTTAAATGCTTTATGTGCTTTGACCTTATCATACCATAAATATGCATGCCATCCAAATACATTATTAAAACCTTCTAGGTCCAAAATGTCAGTGTTTTCAAGAAGTAGCCATTCTTTCAACCAGCAAAAAGCTGCTGATTCATAGTACAGTTTGAGGTCTGGCAGGGCAAATCCACCTCTTTCCTTTGCATCTGTTAGTATTTTAAATTTTATTCTGGGTTTCTTGCCCTGCCAGACAAATTTAGAAATATCTTTCTGCCACCTCTTGAAACAATCCATTTTGTCCACGATCTGCAAAGTTTGAAACAAAAACAACATTCTAGCCAATACATTCATTTTTATCGCAGCAATACGGCCTAGCAGTGAAAGCTTCAAATTTGACCAAATTTCTAAATCTTTTTTCACTTCTGACCAACATTTTTCATAGTTATCTTTAAATAAATTCCCATTTTTTGCTGTCATGTTAATCCCCAGGTATTTAACTTTCTTAACCACTGTTAAACCTGTCTCATTCTGAAACCTCTCTCTTTCAAACAGTGTTAAATTTTTCTCTAGAACCTTGGTTTTTGACTTGTTCAATTTAAATCCTGCCACTTGACCAAATTCTTGAATCAGTTCTAAAACCCTTTTAGTACTAGATTCTGGCTCCTGTAACGTCAATACTAAGTCATCTGCAAATGCTCTCAATTTATAGTGTTTAGTTCCGACCTGTATACCTTTAACCATCTGGTCCCTTCTAATCATATTCAGCAAAACCTCCAGGACCGAAATAAAAAGAAGTGGGGAAATTGGGCAACCTTGTCGTGTCCCTTTTTCAATTTTAAGTTCTTCCGTCACAACATTATTTACAATTAGTTTAGCCTTTTGTTCTGAATAAATTGCACTTATACCATTCTCAAAACCTTGGCCTACCCCCATACCCTGTAGATTCTTCTTCATAAAATTCCAAGAAATATTGTCAAAGGCTTTCTCCGCGTCTACAAATATCAACACTGCTTTAGTGTTTATATTCACTTCTAATTTTTCCAAAATATCAATTATATTCCTCAAATTGTCAGACAAATGTCTTCCTGGGAGAAAGCCCGCTTGTTCTTTATGAATCTCTTCCATCAACACTTTTTTAAATCTCTTCGCCAAAATATCTGCAAAAATTTTGTAATCCACATTAAGTAATGATATAGGGCGGTAGTTCTTAAGTTGTGTCTTTTCAGTCTCTGTTTTTGGTACAAGTGTAATATATGCTTCTTTCCACGACTCTGGTGCCCTCTTCCCCTCCATTATTTCGTTGCAGACCTCTTTCAATGGTTGAATTAACCATTCTTTTAAAGATCTGTAGTATCTAGAGGTCAAGCCATCTGGTCCTGGAGATTTACCCAGTTGCATGTTTTGAATGGCACCTTCTATTTCCTGTTCAGTTATTCTGTCATTCAAAATTAGTCTATTTTCTTGAGATATTTTTTGTAGTCCATTTGTTTTCAAAAATTGGTCTAAATCTGTTTCTTTCACTGGCCCTTGAGTATATAGTCTTTTAAAATACTTCTGGAAACAACTTCTAATCTCCGCAGGGTTCTGTATATTCCTTCCTTCCACTTCTAAATTCGTAATCGTATTTAGTTTTTGTCTCTTTTTCATTTGCCATGCCAACAATTTACCACATTTATTGGCCGACTCAAAAGTCTTTTGTCTCATTTGTTTAATTTTCCATTCTATTTCCTGATTCATTATTTTCATATATTGTACTTGATATAACTTTAACTCTCTCAAAATCTCTTGAGATTTGGGATTTACTCTCAGTCTTTTTTCACATTCATTCATTTTGTTCATAATTTTATCCTTCTTCTCATTTTGAGTTCTTTTCTTTATCGCATTCTGTTGTATTAAGAACCCTCTCATAACCGCTTTACTTGCATCCCAGATTACTCTTTTCTCCACGTTGGAACTAAGATTTATCTCGAAGTAATCTCTTAGAGTTTTTTGGGCCTTCTTAAGAAATTCTTCATCTCTAAATAAGGTGTCATTCATCTTCCATCTGAAGGAGCCAGTTGGTGTTAGTCTCATTTCCATCTTAACAGCATTGTGGTCGGAGCAAATTTTCGGGCAGATTTCCACCTTTCTTGTCTTTGGTGCCATTCCTCTAGTTATCCAGATTTGGTCAATTCTTGTCCAAGTCATTTTGGCTTCAGAAAAGAAAGTTCCCTCTTTAGCCAAGGGGTTTCTAATTCTCCAAATATCCACTAAATCCAAGTTGTCTGTCCTATCAAAAAAGGTTTTCGGTAGTCTACCATCTTTGGTGACTACCTGTCTTTGTGCCTTGTCCATATAAGTAGATAGCACTCCATTCATATCTCCCATCAAAATCATGTTGTGATCCATATGGTCCATCAAGGTCTCATGCAACTTCTTAAAAAAAATCAGATTTCCCGTCATTTGGTGTGTAAACTCCTACAATCAAAAATTTTTCTCCTTGTGTTTGAATTTCAATTGCCACAAATCTTCCTTGGTCATCTTTAAAAACAAATTTTGGTGATAAATTGTCTTTTGCGTAGATCACAACCCCTCTCTTTTTAACTTTATCTGACGAAATAAATTCCTGACCAAGTCTTTTATTTATCAACAATTTCCTGTGTAATCTTGTTATATGTGTTTCTTGTAAACAAATTAGGTCCAATTGTTCCTTTTTTAATATATAAAATACTGACTTCCTTTTCTGAGGGGAATTCAAACCCCGACAGTTCCATGTTAAAAGTTGCAGGGCCATGATGTTATTGTTTTAGTTCTCCTCCTACTGCACCTAGTGCCTGTTCCTCATCCGTCGGTGGTATCCCTTCTTTCGAACGGTCTTTTGGTTCCGGAAATAGTTCTTTTTGTAGATCTTCTCCGTGGTCTCTGCAAAATTTGTCTTTGTCGTCTTCCGATCTTATTTTCCTCTTTCCTTTGTAGCTAAAAGACAGGCCTTGAGTTCCTTCTCAGCAGGGTAACCAAGTCTTTATATTTTGATCTGAGATCCAGAAGGTATTTCGGAATATCTTTGAATATTTCCACCCTTGTCCGATGGATTTCCAGTGTCTTCTTGAAATGTAGGCCCAAAATCTTATCCCTCTCTTCTTTTGTTCGAAAAGTAATCAGACAGTCTCTCACCTTCTTCTCTCCTCTTCTCCCAAGTCTGAAAGCATTTACTATTCTAAAACTGTCTTTTGCCAGTTCTGGATCCCAAAAATCCAAAAATTCCTGCGTGAGAAATTCAGCTAGATTGTCCTTTTCCACCTCAGGTACCGATCTGACCCGCAAATTCACTTGCTTTTCCTTCAAATCTATCATAGACAGGGTTAGTTTATGGTCTTCCAATTGTTTATGCAGTGTTGGTAATTCCTCTTGAACCTCTTTAACTTCAGTAGCAGAAGTTGTAGCAATTTCTTTAGCCTCTTCAGCAATCTTGCGTATTGAGGCCGATTCCTCTAAGAATTTCTGAATAGTCTCTGTGTTAGTATTTACTTTTTGGCCCAGGTTATTTATGCTTGCAGTATTTTGATCAATCTTGTCACATGCCTCTGCTACTTGTTGGCTTATTCTATTTAAAGATTCATTAACTTTGGCCAAAACTTGAGCAAAGGCATCATCACTTGTCGTACTTTTTACCTTTAATTGTGCCGATGAGGCTGTTGTTGAGGTTCCAGAAGGGCCTGAGGCCGAAAATCTCCTTTGTAATCCTCCTTCTGTGCGAATAGTCCTCCCCGATCTTGTAGTCGAAGCATCCGCCTTCTCTTTACCATCTGCCATTCCTTAGATAATGCTCAAGGTCAGTCACGTAGTTGAAATTAAACAGTGGAAATTTCCTACCAAGCAGTGTGAGAACTCCTCAAGCCCGCTACAGTTTCAATTATAACAAGTTGTAACAGTTCCAAGTTCCACTAGGGGGACACTGTAACAGTCATAAAAGTTCTTGGATACTTTAATTTCTTTTTTAAGCCCCCCTAGTTTGTTCAGGAAGAAAACAGTCTATTCACAATTTTTAACTTAGGACCAGGAGATATATATTCACATAATTTGTCCAAACTTTTATTTCCTGTGCAGGACTAGCTGTCAAAATATATTGCAAGACAGTACCTCTCTTTCTTTCCTAAGATCTGGAGATCCTTTCCCAGGGAATTGAGTGATGGTTTAATCCCTTCTTTTCCACTCTTTATGAAGAAATCACATCCACAATTCTCCCCCCTTTTCCCTCAATTTAAAGAGGGAAGAGTCCAGGTTGGATGATTGGATTAAAGTCCGCTAAAACGTACTTTTCAAATGCTTCCGCTTTCAAGTTCAATGCTTTATTTTATCTACAAAGAAAGAGGCTGACTTCCTTTTTAAACCTCTTTCTGTTTTCGGCCAGATTCCAGTTTGTACAGTTCCAATTAGATTTTATCCTACTCACGGATCGTTGATTTTCAGGTCCAGATTTCAAGGAAGAAAGGCAGCGCTCTCCGGTCAACAGCTTGCGGCTTCACACCACGAACGAGCAGACAGCCCACAGCACAGCGCTCTCCCCCGCTCCGATTTCAAGCCCGTTGCTGGGCTTTTTACCGGGTTGGGGGGGCGCCAAATGGAAAAGGCACAGATATATTTGCGTGAGCAGGCCAGAGTGGGAAATATTTTTAATATTGACCGTCATCTCCAGGACAACTTTCCCTTGGAAGATCCTAATTGGGATCCAAACAATGCAATTCACCTGGCCAGGCTTACCACCTACCGCCAGACGCTTGTGCAAGGTATCCGCAGGGCATGCCAGAAGCCCACTAATATGTCTAAAGTCTCAGAAGTAGAACAGAAACCAAATGAGAGTCCGGGAGACTTTTTAGAGAGGCTGCAGGAAGCCTATCGTATATGGACTCCTTTTGACCCTGAAGCCCCTGAAAACAGCAGAATGATTACTGCTACTTTTGTGGCTCAGTGCGCTTCTGACATTCGTAAGAAAATTCAGAAATCAGAAGGATGGGAAGGGATGCTGATGAGCCAAATTATGGCCATTGCAGACCGAGTTTATCGGAATAGGGATGAGGCTGAGAAACAAGAGAAGAAGAAGTGGCAGAAGGAAAAGATGGTGATGCTAGCCACAGCAGTGAAGCAAGACTACCGCCCTTTAAATGGAGGGAGAGGGCGGGGAAGGAATCCACCACTGGGAAGGAATCAATGTGCGAATTGCAAGAAGGAGGGTCATTGGAAGCGGGAGTGTCCTGAACCCCTGAGGTTGGAAGAAGTACGCCCAGGCCCAGGCTCCGGCCCAAGAAACCAGGGACGGGGACGGGGAATGATCCGAGATGGAAGATATCAGAGACCTGGACAAGGACGGAGTAGAGACAATTTCATTGGACTGGCAGAGGAGGATTTTACCCAAGACTAGGAACGACTGGACTCCATAAAGTTAGGCTTCCAGGAGCCCACGGTCACAATTCAATTAGGGAGCCATTTAATAGACTTTATGATAGATACTGGCGCTGAATACTCAGTACTCCCAGAACTATTGCAGAAAAAGGCATCCAAAAGTGTAGTCATTAAAAGTGCCACTGGTCAGTCAGCTAAGAGGTCTTTCCTCCAACCTTTGGAATGCCAGATTGGGGGACATCGTTTAACCCATCAGTTTTTGTATATACCTGAGTGTCCAATGCCTCTCTTAGGTAGAGATATGCTGTCCAAATTGCAGGCCCAAATCACCTTCACTCCTCGAGGTCCAGAAATGAAACTGCCATCAAAGGCAGCAGGAATAATTTCCCTCTCAGTACCTAAGGAACAATCATGGCGCCTAATGTCAGCCCTGCAAGTCCAACCCACATTGGATACAGAATTAAACAAGCTCCTCCGAACCCTACAAGTGCCACCAGGAGTATGGGCCGAAAATAGCCCACCAGGAATGGCTAAGAATATAGCTCCAATTGTAGTAACCCTAATACCTATGGCTACCCCTGTATCTGTAAAGCAATATCCTTTACCCCGGCGAGCAGCAGAGGGCATCCAGAAACATTTGGACCGCCTATTAAAATATGGTCTGCTTAAGCCCTGCCAATCAGAATGGAACACACCCCTTTTGCCTGTTCAGAAGCCTGGGACAGATGAATACAGGCCAGTACAGGACTTGAGGCTCGTAAACCAGGCTATCGAGACCTTGCACCCAAATGTACCAAACCCATATACCTTGCTGAGTTTGATCCCACCAGAAGCAACATTTTTTACTGTATTGGACTTGAAAGATGCATTCTTCTGTTGCCGGCTGGCACCACAGAGCCAACCTATATTTGCCTTCCAGTGGGAAGACCCTTTGACAGGAACAAAAGGCCAGCTAACCTGGACAAGATTGCCCCAGGGATTCAAAAATTCCCCAACTTTATTTGGCACTGCCTTGGCGAAGGATCTAACAAGTTACCCCTCAATACCTGGAAAAAAGGTGGTTCTGCAATATGTAGATGACCTTATACTAGCGGCAAAGGATTTTAATACCTGTAAAGAAGGGACAGAGGAACTGCTCCACTTGCTCTGGGAAGCTGGCTACCGAGTTTCCCAGAAAAAGGCACAGTTATGTTTAGAAAAGGTCAAATATTTGGGCTTTGACATCTCACACCAACAACGAGCATTGAGACCAGAGAGGAAAGAAGCTATTTGCCTTATCAAGGAACCTACCACAAGGAAACAACTCAGAGGATTCCTGGGAACAGCAGGGTTTTGTAGACTATGGATACCTGATTTCAGCAGTCTGGCCAAGCCCTTACATGAAAGCACTCGAGGTGCAGAAAAGGACCCATTCGTATGGGGACCTGAGCAGCAACAAGCCTTTTTAGTTATCAAACAACGACTTATGGAGGCCCCAGCCCTTGGACTGCCTAATTCGGAAAAACCCTTTCAGCTGTATGTACATGAACAGAATGGGATTGCAGCAGCAGTCCTGACCCAGAGATTAGGAAGTTGGAACCGTCCAGTAGCTTATTTGTCAAAACAATTGGACTCAGTAGCAAAAGGATGGCCTCCATGCCTAAGGGCAGTAGCGGCCACTGCAAGCCTTGTCAAAGAAGCTGATAAATTTACCTTTGGCCAGACGATGTATGTGAATGTACCTCATGCTGTTCTGACACTCATGGAATATAAGGGTAGTTATTGGCTAACGAACCCAAGGATGGCTAGATACCAAGGCCTATTGTGTGAAAATCCCAGGATTCATCTACGAGTAGTGAATATGCTCAATCCAGCAACTTTGCTGCCCCTACCAGAGGTAGATGATGAAGAATCACATGATTGTCTCCAAATAATGGATGAAGTGTATTCCAGTAGACCCGATCTGAAAGATGAACCATTGAAAAATCCAGATGTTGTATATTATACTGATGGTAGCAGTTACCTGCATGAAGGTGCCAGACGAGCAGGATATGCTGTGGTCACCAATGAGGAAGTTGTGGAAGCTGAAGCTTTGCCTGCTGGCACCTCAGCACAAAAAGCTGAACTTATAGGTTTAACTAGAGCTCTGCAATTGGCAGCCGGATGTAAGGCAAACATCTATACTGATTCTAAATATGCCTTCTTAACCCTGCATGCACATGGAGCTCTATGGAAAGAAAGAGGTCTAATCGGAGCTCACGGGAAGGCCTTGAAATATGGACCTGAAGTAGAAATCCTGTTGGAAGCAGTATGGGCTCCAGAACAGATTGCTGTAATGCACTGCAAAGGTCATGGACGTGGAAGGGATCCAATAACCAGAGGAAATCATGCTGCTGACAAAGCAGCCCGAGAGGCAGCCCAGAAGCCTGTGGGAGGATTTATAGCAGCCCTCATACCAGAGGTAGTTCCAGAAGAAATTAAACCTCACTATACCCCAGAAGAGAGGAAGTGGGCTGAACAGGAAGGAGCGGTTGTGAAGGACGGTTGGATGATCCTGCCGGACAATAGGATTTATGTACCTCATCACCTAGCAGGCACAATTGTAAGAAATTATCATGAATCTACTCACCTTGGCGGTACTGCAACCATAGAGAGTCTCAGTTGGAAGTTGTATATTATTAACCTATCACAATTAGCAACTTGCATTTCACAGAAATGTGTTCTTTGTGCTAAAAACAATCCCAGGCAGGGACCGGTACAACCTCCTGGAATCCAACATGTGGGATACGTCCCCATGGAAAGCCTAATTGTGGACTTCACAGAGCTGGTCCCTTCTAAGGGATTCAAGTACCTCCTTGTGTTTGTAGATACTCTTACTGGATGGGTTGAAGCTTTTCCCACCAGGACTGAAAAGGCACGAGAGGTAACTAAGAGACTCCTCACTGAATTGATCCCGAGGTTTGGATTACCTAGATGCATTGGAAGTGATAATGGGCCAGCGTTCATTGATCAAGTAGTACAAGAAGTATGTCGAGTCCTACAAGTGAAATGGAGACTGCATGCAGCATATAGGCCTCAAAGTTCGGGGAAAACTGAAAGAATGAATCGGACTCTGAAAACCCAATTGGCAAAATTAACCCAGGAAACAGGATTGGGATGGGTAGATGTGTTACCCATAACACTGTTTCGTGTTCGGTGTGCACCCACAAAAAGACTTAAGTTGTCACCTTTTGAGCTCCTGTATGGGAGGCCACCCTCCTTTGTTCAGGATATTCCAGCTGACCTCAAACAAATAGGAGACCATGTGACACAGGGACAAGTGCAATCTCTCTCCCGTGTTTTTGTTTCTCTTAACAGGTGGGCCCTCGAGTGCACGCCGTGCAGCATTGCCGAGCCGATTCATCAGTTCCAGGCTGGCGATAGCGTATGGGTGAAAGAGTGGAAACGTGATCCACTTGCACCTAAGTGGCGTGGGCCTTACACCGTCTTGCTCTCTACTCCAACAGCGGTGAAGGTAGCTGAGGTGACCCCCTGGATTTATCACTCCCGTTTGAAGAAGTCCTAAGGCAGTTGGACGTGCAAAGGTGACCCCTCTAATCCTTTTAAACTGACTCTCTCCAAAAACCCCTGTATCTAGCCCTACGGAAACGGGCTAGGTCACGGGCAACATTAGACGACCGGCCTGCTGCAGCCACAACCTGGAAACTGGCTGACCTGCGCACGCCTGAAGCTTGAGGAGCGTCTGAACCAGCGATTGTGAACAGGAAGATTCTCTTATACAATTGATTGACTGCCTCCCCCCCCCCCCCCGTGGAACAATTATCAGGGATATTACTCATTGGGGATCCTCGGGATATATGTTTTGGTCTTGGTGTTTCCCCATTTCTGTCACTGGGGGAATTATATTGGGGCTAATATTTTTTTGTTATCACAATAAGGTAATCTTTTGTGGAAGAAATGCATATACTAGACATCAACATGATTTTATTATTAATCCTGATCCCTTGGGAAGGGGAAGGGTCCTTGAATCTGACCAAATTTGCTAAATATGGATTCCGCCATGACCACAATATGTGGGTAGGCTTAGCTGAGATGGTAGGCAATGTTACAAATAGGACCAATTGCCTTGTTTGCTCTCTTGGACCAGATGATTCAGAGGGAGGTATGCCCTTATTACCGATACCATTAAATGCCATTGGTATGGTAAGCGAAATGCCACACCAAACAGAAGTACAGAATTTCCCCGGATGGAACTCAACTAAACCAATACGAGTTATACCTGTGCAAGGGGAATTCTGTGTACATAAATCATCAGGTGCAGCTGATTCTACCATGGTAGGCTCTTCTCATTGCCACTATACTTGGGATTATATTAAGAATAGTCAAACCTGGGCAAACGGTACTACCTATCGAACTCGGAATACCTTGCCCTGTGCACCTCCTTTTATTCATGCATGGAAAATAGTGTGGAACATAACTGTGACAGCAAAAGGCAATCTAACATACTGCACTGTGAACTCTATACCCCTTTTGATATTTCGCCTTATGCACTCCACGTACCAAAAACCTCAGACCCGATGGTTGTGGTGGATATGTGGAGAATGGGCATACAAGCAACTCCCTTCCAAATGGAGTGGGACTTGCTTCCTGGGATGGGTATTACCACCAATGTGGATTATGCCCACTAGTTCGGCAAAGCGTACACGAAGAAACGCTGATATTTCTCATATAGCAGGAGGAAGTACCCAAAGCTGGAGTGATACTGATGATTGGCCACCAGAGCGCATTATAGCCTATTATGAGCCTGCCTCCTGGAATCCTGATGAGCTCATACAAGGGGCACGGGATCCTATTTATAATCTAAACAGAATAATTCGATTGCAAGCAGTAGTGGAACTTGTAACCAATGCAACGGCCCAGAGTTTGAGACTTATTGCACAACAGTTGGATGAAAGTAGAGCCGCCATTTTGCAGCTGAAAATGGGAATGGATTATGTACTTGCCAGGCAGGGAGGCCTATGTGGAGTCTTGAACTTGACAGGGAATGCCTGTTGCTTTAACATTTCTGATAATGGTGAGGCAATCCGTGTGTTGGCCACAAAGATGGAGAGTATAGCACATGTCCCAGTACAAATATGGGAAGGATGGGATATGGGATGGCTCACCAATTGGTTACCTAATGTTGCGGGACTCAAAGGGATACTATTGTCTTGCTTGTTTTTCTTGACGGTAGTAGTAATGGTTTTATGTACGGTGCCATGTATCATTTCATGTTTTAGAAGTACAATTAGCAAGATGATTTCAAATGAAACTTTACCTCATATCATGGCCCTATACAGAGCTTTACCTCAGGAATATGATGAAGGTCAAGCTATCAAGGACACTTGGGATGAAGGTCCTTGAGCTTGAAAGGGGGGAATGAGGCATCTGATCAAGATCTGTATTATGAGGCATCTGATCAAGATCTGCTTTGAGCTTAAAAAATATATTTGTAAATATTTATATCTCTCATGCCAGGGAGAGACCAGCTGAATACTCTGGCAGCTGTTCCAGGGCCCCACTGATCTATAGCAGTATTTCAGGGTTGTAAAAGGAAATTACAGGCTGGGAGCAAAAGGTCACACTGACCATACAAATTACAGAATACAATCAAGCTGCAAAAACACAATTAAGAGCTGGTAAATAGTGAAATTTATTGTTTAACAGAAGACTCGAGCCATATTTTCATAAGGTTAAAGGGTAAATTGAAGAAGTTGCTTTTAGAAACAGCAGCTGGCTAGGGAAAAAGGCTTCTCTCTGAAGCTGCTTTGAAGCTTCAGAGAACTTAGAGAACTTAGAGAACTTAGCTTTTACTAAGTTCACTTTGAAAAGGCCTTTCCTTCTAAAAATCTATCTATGTTATGTATGAAATATATTGGCTTAAATGTAATTATGCAAAGGATTTAGAAAGTAAGAAATGTTAGATTCTTATGTTAGATTCTTATTTCATAGATGGTGTGTGAGAAGGTGAACTCAAGATCTCTTTAAGATAAAAAATTAAAAACCATGCACCATCTGCTTTAGCCATCTGGTTTGCAGTGAATAGGGCAACAGGGGCCAAAGGTTATCTGGTAATTAAGGTGCCTGGTCGAGGTAAATGTAAGATATATGGCTACTTGTCTGCCATTTATGGATAGAAGGAAATATAGCTCTTTGTCTCCCATAAAAGGTAATAGGAAATGGGTGTATCTTTTATGATTGGTTCTAGCAAACAACCAATAGGAATTTCAACCAGGCTGATTGGACAGAGGCAGCCAAAGGAGGAGCAAGGGGGCTGGGCTGAGGAAATATAAGTGCTGGCCATCAGGGCTGGAGTAGGCAGAGCTTTGGTATCCATATACCACTGTGTCTCTCATTTATTTGTCTGACAAATAAATTATTATTTTAATTTCTCTATTGCTGCGTTGAATATTTCATTCCAGCTAAGCTTTAACCACAAGCAGGGTGCTACAGTTCTTGTCTTGCCGCTGCTGCCTTTTGTTCACTACGTTTTCAGTCCACTTCTCCCACTGCCTCTGGCACTGGGCTTTGTGCTTCTCCTTCCGCTTCAGGCCAGTCCTCGTCATCGCAGATTTTGACCCCTTCTGCCTTGTACAGGACATTTGTCCACTTCATCTTTACTTCCAGCTCCTTGGCTTTCGCCTCATCCTTGTCCTTCAGATTTTTCAGCTTACTCTTCTGAGATTCCAATCTGCTCAGGAGTTGCTTGTAATTCTTCCCTGTCAGTGGAGTAATGTTGCCTTTCAGTGCCTTCCTCTTTTCCACTTTGCTAAGCCCTTCCTCATGGACTTCGACCTTATTGAAGACAGTCTCAGCCTTGGTGTCATTCTTTGGGGCCTGGGGCTCTGAAATGGCTGCGGAAGCCTCCTCTGCCTCCTTCTTCTCCGTTTTTTCTTTCATCCTCAACTCTTTTCTCCAGCGTTTCTTTCTCTCCTCATATTTCCTTTGTTGCCTCTTCTCCAACACTGCTGGGGGCAACTCTTTGCTGTTTCCCTGTTAAGAAACAGCAAGTTGAAAAGAAAGAGGAATCGTTCAAAAGAGCAAAGTGAACTTTTTAAGCTAAAAAGACAGTACCTAGAATAGACCACTAACATATATATTATTGTAAATCTGGTCACTGTATTATCTTTACCATTACATTTAAAAGCAGGAAAGCCGGCAAGGATTATTTCCTTCAAGAGAATTTCAGCTGGAAGACTAACAATGTAATTATACATTACTGGATGCCACAATCAGAATATTGGGGGGGGGGGACAAAAGACCTTTATGCATGATTTAGAAATCACTATTGACCCCCCAAATGGAAACTGCTTCAACCTGTCCAGCTTATTCCTACAGAACAACCATAAAATCCATCTTAATAGCAGGAGGATACACAGACTCAAGACCCTGGTACCATGTGGACTTAATCCGGAAAACAAAACTTAGGCTGCAATTCTGAACCTACTTACCCAAGAGTAGGCCTCATTGAACTCAGTAATTTTTAAAGGAATAATTTGTATATGTCACATCTCTTAAAAATTTTCCATCCCGAGTACTCTTAGAATTGTCACTATTTATTAACTAAACAGTGTTGGGATCTATCTCAGTTTCAAAACACACACACACACAGAGAGAGAGAGAGAGTATCTATATATTACACATGTTTACAGAAAAACCCTAAATACTGCAAAAGTTACTGGAACTGTGAGATAACTAGCCTCATATAATCAATGTGCTTAGCTCACTTTGGGAGAGACTTGATAATCAAGGCTTTTTTCTCCCCCAATTTACCTGAGCAGCTCAGGTGTAAGAGGATGTGGTGGTTGCTCAGCTTTCACAAGTCACTCTTCAGTTCCTATACTGTAATGGTTCTAGGGGTTGCTCGTGCGTAAATCGGCGCCACACCTGGCTGGGTTGCCTGAGTGAACCTTTTCTGTCTGGACAGCCACTCGCCCGTGGCTGTCTCAATCGCTGGCAGAATCCGTCAGTGGGTGTTTCTTGAACTTCTTCCAGCAAATAAGTTCTTTGACGCCTAGTCTCCGCCTACTCTCCCTGTGCGGAAGCCTTCTGCGCAGGGAGGGTGTGGGCAGCGGAGGACCCGTGCTCTCCCCGCTGGTCCCCGGCGAGGAGTCATGGAGCCACCTCGCCGATTCCCCCATCTGCCCCCCTTCTCCACTGGTGCTACGCTGAAAGTCAGAAAGCTGGTCCATTGATTCATCTAGCTTAGTGTGACTCGCACTGACTGGCAGTGGCTCTCCAGGGTTTCACTCTCCCAGCTCTCCATGAAATGATGAGGACCATCTTCAGAAATAAGGTTCCAGATCTAAAAGGGATGGTTTGAGTAAGATACTGTCATGTACTGAGTTGGACCATTACTCCATCTAGCTCAGTACAGTGGTACCTCGGGTTACAAATGCTTCAGGTTACAGACGCTTCAGGTTACAGACTAAGCTAACCCAGAAATAGTACCTCGGGTTGAGATCTTTGCTTCAGGATGAGAACAGAAATCGTGCGGTGGCAGCGGGAGGCCCCATTAGCTAAAGTGGTGCTTCAGGTTAAGAACAGTTTCAGGTTAAGAACGGACCTCCAGAACAAATTAAGTTCTTAACCCGAGGTACCACTGTACTGTCTGCGCTGACTAACAACAGCTCTCCCAGGTTGGGTGAGCTATAGTCCTTTCTTCTACAAAATAATGTAGCAGTCCAGTATTTGTGGCTCTAAATAAATAGGAAGCTGCCTTATGCTGAGGAAGTCTATCACAGAGTTGGGACTGATGTGAGTTGTAGTCCTAAACTTCTGGAGGGCACCAAGTTGGTTAAGGCTAATGAAGCAAAATAGGCTGGAATGTGACCTGTGGGTATGTATTTTGTAATGCATGCATTTTGAGGTGGGTCATGGAGATGTGCAGTTGATGGAGAAACTGTTGGGATCTGTTGCAAATTGAGGTTTTTTTCCAGAAGCAATTACATCCTTCTGGGCCATCTAGAGCAGGGGGCACTGTTATACAGTGGTCTCGCTCCTTCCTCCTGGGCTGTGTCCAGAAAATGGTGTGGGTGTTAAGTTGTGGGCGAACATATCAGACGACACAGCGATTCTTCAAACAGCTCTTGTTTATTCAGAGGCAGAACAGAACTGGCCTGAAGAGCTCAGTCAGCCTGCTTATATAGAGCTCCAGAACAATGTAACTGTTGCAACTTTCTAAAACTATCCAATCACTGAACGTCACTTTCGATCCTTCATTTGCATACAAACTATCTACAGTATCCACCTCCTGGCCCAGGGTGAGAACTTCAGTACATAACACCCCTCCCCACCAAGATAAGGCGTTAGTTACAATCGTAATGGTTTCCTTATATACAGCACTACACGTAATGGTTCAATTAGGCACAAAAGCATATCGGTTACATTTCACATACTTAGACCAACAGTGATACATGTCCAACAACAGAGTCATTTAAATAAGTTGGGAAACTCTGCCAGACCCCCGGGGACTGGTAGCCAAGTCCGGGGGGCCACCCAATTCTTGCTGAGGCTGTGGTGCGACCCTAGGTGGCATTGAAACCAAGTTCCTTGGATCCGCTGCTGTGGGTGGAACCTCCGCAAGTGGAGTTGGCGGAATGTCAGGCACGGCAGTGGTCTGAGTCTGTGGTAAGTCTGGCAGACCCTCTGAAGTGGCTTGGTTCGGCTCCACGCCGGCAGTTTGCGAGAGAGGTGTAGGTGGAGCCTGACCATCTGTAAGTGTCTGTTCCGGAGCCACGAGCGCACTTGGGGGCACCACGGTAGTGTCCAAGTCCCCAACCCTGCGCCTAAGCTGGTCTATGTGCCAGCGCCACAAGCGTCCGTCTTCGAGTGCCACCTGGTACGAGCGAGGTCCAGTGACTCCCACTACTGTGGCTGGCACCCAAGGAATGTCCCCCACAAAGTTCCGGGCAAAGACCTGGTTTTCTGGAACAAATGACGTTGGCAGTGTTGGCACAGCCTGGGGGTTCGGCCATGGCAAAGTCTGGGTGCAGCCGGTCGAGCGGGGACCTGAGGTGCTGGCCCATAAGCAGTTCGGCAGGACTCCGCCCTGTGGCCGCATGAGGGGTGATGTGTTGTACGAACAAGTATTCGGCTACCTACTCGTGCCAGTCTCCCCGGTCCAGGCGCGCCAGTGCCTCTTTTGCCGAGCGCACCATTCTCTCTGCTTGCCCATTGCTGGATGGATGAAATGGTGCCGTTAGGGCATGGAGGATGCCCAGTCCCAAAAGGTACCGCTCAAAAGTGCCTGATGTGAACTGTGGTCCATGGTCAGAGACAAGGACATCAGGATACCCATGCGGCGCAAAGAGGCCTCGCAGCACCCGGATGATGGCCTCGGTAGTGGTGGAGGGCATCAGGGCCACCTCCAGCCATTTGGAATAGGCATTCACTGTGCAGCAAAATGCTTGTCACAAGACAGTTTACATTCCACAGTCAGCGTTACTGTTGGGTTCCCACGGGAATGGGAGACTGGATGTGACGTTCACTGGTTTCCTGTTTTTCAGTGTTCTCTCGGTTTCTTTGTTAGACAGATAGTTGCTTCTCTGCTCTCACAGAGGCAAGATGCATGTTTGTATTCTCTCAGCATAGAGTGGAAATAAAGTTAAGAATGTGGCACATACTGCTTATCCTTCTGCTGCGTGGACTACTCTGCTTGGGCTCAAGATAAGACGAGCCTGTATCAGCTTCAGATGGGCCGAAGCTGGTCAAAATCTCACATCCACCACTACCATAAAGGTCCGGCCGCGAAAGGGGCCGGCCAGATCGATGTGCACCCTCGACCAGGGTGTCTTGGGCGTTTCCCAGGTGTGTCCCTTAGCTGCCGGTGGCGCAGGCCTCGATTCTTGGCACGCTTGACAGGCGGAAACCCAGGCAGTGATGGCATCATCCATGTTAGGCCACCAGACGTAACACCGAGCCAACGCCTTCATTTTGACGATTCCCGGGTGGCCAACGTGCAGAGCCTCCAGGACACGTTGACAGAGTCTTTGGGGAATCACGACGCGGTCTCCCCACAGCAGACAGCCGCGATGAGCCAAAAGTTCATGTTGTCTGGTTGCGAATGGCTGGAATTCCGATGCAAAAGGCCCTTGTGGCCACCCCCTCCACACCCAGTTGAGCACACGGCTGATGATGCGATCCTGGGCAGATGCAGAGGCCACAGTGGCAGCCGATACAGGTGCTGCTGGAAGATCCTCAATCAGGAGGAGCGATGAAGCAGGAGCCGGGTCTTCCACAAACGCTGGAAGAGGGCAACGGCTGAGGGCGTCGGCATGGCCCATCGATTTCCCCGGGCGATGGACGAGCCGGTAGTGGTAGGCAGCCAGGAAAACAGTCCATCGCAGCATGCGAGGCGAGAGGACCGATGGAGTTGGACGATCACCGGTGAGGAGGCCCAGGAGTGGCTTGTGGTCAGTGATGAGGTCAAAAGTCCTGCCGTGGAGGTATTCATGGAACCTCTTCACTCCAGCCACAAGTGCCAGTGCCTCCTTGTCGAGCTGGCTGTAATTCCGTTCAGTCAGAGATAGCGTCCTGGAAAAGTAGACACCTTGGTCCTGGGGTCACTGGGAGACGGCGGCCTTCAACGTAGTCAAGGCTCTCCTTTCATAACAGTGGGGATATGAATGTTCAGACCCCTGGGCTCTCACTTGTGGTGTACCTGAGGGCTCTGTCCTCTCCCCCATGCTTTTCTACATCTATATGAAATAGCTGGGAGAGATCATCAGGAGGTTTTGGCTGGGTGTTCACCAGTATGCAGATGATACCCAGCTCTACCTCTCCTTTAAATCAGAACCAGTGAAGGCAGTGACACTGTGTGAGTGTCTGGAGGTGGTTGGAGGGTGGAGGGTGGTTAATGGATTGTGGTTGAATCCTGACAAGACAGAAGTACTGTTCTTGGGGGGACAGGGGACAGGTGGGTGTAGGGAGACCCCTTGAATGGGGTAACTCTGCCCCTGAAGGACCAGGTGCGCAGCCTGGGAGTCATTTTGGACTCACAGCTGTCTATGGAGGCACAGGTCAATTCTGTGTCCAGGGCAGCTGTATACCAGCTCCATCTGATATGCCTACACAAAACAAATGAAATACCGTGAAAATCCCTGAAACGAGAAGCAATCGACTAGAAATATTATCTTATAGAATTTAACTACATAACAAAAATCAAAAAGTTTAAGGAAAAAAATAGAAAAACCTAGAAGTGAACAAAGCCTCAACGGGATGCCAGCTACAAACCTTGTTTCACTGAACTGTTCAGTTTCCTCAGAAGGAAATAGAGAAATCATAAACCTTAAATGATTTTAAACAAACTCAAGAACAGGGCTGAAATGCTCCCCTGAGTTTACAAAAAAGGTTTGAAAACCTAAATGGCAAGTTTTAGACGCCGCCCTATTTAAAGAAAGCCAAGCAGTAGTAATAAGGAGTTGAGGACTCGGCTGTGAAAACTCTAGTATTGCCTTTACAAAAAGGTTTAAAAAACCTACATAGCACAAATTCAAAGAAAGGAATACAAGATAAGCTGTTTTAGATTTTAAACAAACTCAAGAATAGTGCTGAAACACCCCCATGGTCTAGATGTTACTGCTGGTGTTAAAGACTGATACAGGGTGTTTCAAATCACAGGTTTATATACTATAGGGTGAAAAAAAATGTTAAGGGGCAAGCCATCTAGTTCAAACAATGGGCGGGATTGTTAAGGTTTGTAAAAAATAACAAGAATAATATTGAATAGAGTTGTAAAAAATTATTATAAGAATGAACTAAAGTCAATATAAGAATTGAGACCTGACGGAATTAAGGAACCAAATATCTCCTCAGGAATTACAGTTGGTAAATGCTTCCAGTTTAATAATGTTGTTGGTTCCAGGTGGCAGCTAAACATAAGGCAACGGATTTCAGATGGTTTATCATTTATAAACATCAAACTCCTGAGATAAATACGGATATCTTAAGAAAGAAATTACGACAGAAAGAAATGTATTGGATTTTTAGATTTGGTTTGAACTAGATGGCCTGTTTATCAATTTTAATATCCAGATATTCTAACACATTAATCACACATCTAATATTGGATTGCATAAATCGTCCGGGAAGAAATCCAGTTTGATCTTTATGAATTATCTCTTTCAGCACCATTTTTAATCTATTTGCAAGAATGTCTGCAAATATCTTGTAATCGTTATTTAGCAGTGCAATGGGTCTGTAATTGGCCATGTTTGAGGCATCTGTTGTTAGGATATTTCCGTTCCACCTTAAAAAGGGGACAGGCTGTTGTGAGTCACAGCCTACGTATTTCCTGCACACAGGAAGTTTCTGTTTTGTCTATTGCTTTCGTTTCTCTCTCTGTGCCTGAGACATCGAAGCAGGCAGCCATGTCTTTTCTTTGTTCTGACCAACGCTGAATAAAGTTATAAATAATGCTCTCCTGAGTGCGTCTTTCGCTGTACGAACTCTGCGATAGAGCGTGCACGAGCTCTGGAATGTGGAAAGCTATTTCCCAGGCCTTGTGTCGCTAATTGACTGATACTGTATCTACGGGAGATCGATGGACGTCCGGAGTTGATGTGGAGGCAGTGATGTCCTTTGTCTCCCAGGCAGTATCCTAACAACAGGTTTCGGGCCCAGATTCACGGCACTTACAGGAGAGTAAGACTGTGACAGACTGCTTGTGAGGTATGTGGACAAATTGCCACGACAGAGTGACTTTGATGTCCGGCTGGCTTAATTGGCCTGGGAGCCGCGCCAGAGGCTTCGTGATTAATGAGCTGCCAAGATAAGAAGTTTTTGAAGGCATAAAGGCTCACAGCTCAAGTAAAAGCCCAAGCCAGGGAAGAACAAGGCTTTGTTTGCTGGCACTGCTTCTCCAAAAGCCGATGGCAAGTTTGATGGCCAGGAGCAGGGGGGCAAGCAGCAAAAGCCCACACTGGTGGAAAACAAGGTTTCGCTTGCTGGAAAAGCTGCTCCAAAGGCCAAGGCCAGATTTGTTATTGATTCGGGATGCACCCGCCTTCTGGCAAAAGATAAGCATCTGTTTATCTCCTTCACACCTCAAGACGGAGAGATCCACCAGGCTGATGGAAAGACGTTGTGAATCACAGGAGAAGGGACTGTAAAACTGGCAAGTCTGCACACAACCATCAAAGATGTACTTTATGTTCCAGGTGCTGCAGACAATTTGCTCAGTGTCCCACAGCTGACTGGGCGTGACTTTGAGATTTCCTTCAAGAGGAGCGCCTGTGTCATCAGGAAAGGCAAAGAGGACATTTTGCATGCAAAGTTTATAGATGGTTTGTTCTGTATAACTTATGATGACAATGGTGCTGTTGCTGTGTCTAATGTTGATTCTTGTTGTGTTGCACAAACTAACAAAGTTCTTCATGCAGGATGCATTCACGAGGCACACAGAAGGTTTGCTCACATGTCTTGGCAGGCACTGGCCAAGATGCCTGGGTTGGTTGAGGGTTTGAACATCAAGCCCTGTAAGTTTCACATGAAATGTGTATCTTGTGCAGAGAACAAGGTGAAGGTTGCTCCAAAAGGCAATGAGTCTAGCAGGCAGGCTTCCAAACCCTACCAGCTAGTCCACGCAGACCTGGTTGGTCCACTTGAGCCCTCTTTGGGTGGAGCAAGGTACTTCATAGTTTTAATTGATTCTTTTTCCAGGTACATTCATGTGTTTATGCTCCAGCAGAAATCGGAAGCATTTTCTAGGTTCAAGGCATTCTGTGCTTGGTTGGAGAATGTTCACAGTAAACGTATCGGCTGTCTCTTTACTGATCGGGGTGGGGAATTCACTTCTCAGCAGTTTGAAGCTTTCCTGACTGAGAAGGGAATCCAGCATGACTTGTCAATGCCTAGATCGCCATGGATGAATGGACTTGCGGAGCGAGCAAATCAGACTTTGCTTCAAGGCCTGAAAACCTTGTTGCATGATGCCAATCTCCCTGAGTAGTATTGGGGGGAGGCTTTGTCAACGTTCGTTTATTCCTATAACAGGAGACTGTCATCACCTATTGGTTGTACTCCCTATGAGAAGTTTGGTAAGAAACCTTGCGTCAAGCACATGAGAATCTTTGGTTCTGACATGTGGGTACACACCCCACAGAGCAACAAGCTTGGGAAGCGTGGGGCACGTGGTTTGTTCATGGGGTACGAAAAAGGTGCATACAGGGTATGGATGACTGATTCTAAGTCCATTAAGTTCACAAAGAGTGTTGAGTACAATCCTAAGGGGGGGGAATGTGGGAATTTTCCAGAGTTACCCAGAGGAAGATGAAGGTGATGTGAAAAAAGCAGATAATGTTGAGGTAGAAGAGGAAGCTGAGGATGATGATAGTGATGATCAGAGTTCGGATTCCAGCTCAGTGGGCGGCGCTGCTGCTGATGTCAGCGACAGTGATGACACAGCAGACTACAAGAGCGCAAAGGCCTCAGTCAGACCATCTGATGTGTCTGACAATGAACTGGAAGAACCACTGCTCACCATTGGTCACTTTTCTCCTAAGAAGGAGGAGATGAGTCCAGAAGACTTGCGTCTAGTTCGCAGGTCTGAAAGGGCAACGAAAGGCAGACCTCCAAAGAGATTTGCTGATGAGTTTGCTAAGACGGCAACTGCTGTTCTTAGTAGCTCAGAGAAGGTGTGGGAACCTTCAAGCTTCAAAGAGGTTCAGGAGTTAACCTCTAAAGATGCTGAGCCTTTGCTTAGTGCCATGAAGGCTGAAGTTGATTCCTTGAATAGGAACCAAACTTGGGAGCTGGTACCAGTAGTCCCAGGAATGAGACTGGTTGGCAGCAAATGGGTCTTCAAGGCCAAGACAGACCAGAATGGCAAGATTGTCAGACACAAAGCCAGATTGGTTGCCAGAGGTTTTTCACAGGTACCAGGACAGGATTACCACGAGACCTACTCACCCACCGTCAAGTATGAGAGCATTCGGCTAATGCTCAAGATTGCTGCAGAGGAGAAACTGCATGTTTCCCATCATGACATTAATACAGCTTTTTTGTACGGGGTTTTGGGGGAGGAGCTGTTTATGCTTCCACCTGATGGAATGCAGATACAGAAGGGAATGGTCTGTAAACTTCAGAAATCCTTATATGGTCTCAAGCAGAGTGCCAAGTGTTGGAACACAAAACTCACTGAGACGTTGCTTTCTCTAGGTTTTCACCAGGGCAAAGCTGATCCATGTGTGTTTGTCAAGGAGGAGGGGCAAAACAAACTGTATTGTTTATGTTTTGTTGATGATCTTCTGATGTTTTGGAAGAATCAGGCTTTGTACCAAAGCACCCTCGCTCAGCCAAAGGAGCACTTTGACATGAAGGATCTTGGTGAGGTATCCAACTATCTTTCTCTGCAGGTGGAGAGGGACCAAGCAGGTAATTTTCTGGTACACCAAACACAGAAAATCGCTGTTGTATTAACCAGGTTGAATTTGGTGGATGCAAACCCAGCAGACACACCGATGGTGACAGGTTACCAGGTAGATAGTACTGCTGAAGCGTTTTCTGACACTACGCTGTACAGATGCATTCTAGGCAAGTTGAATTTCATTGCTAGATGTTCAAGACCTGACATAGCTGTAAGCACTAACCTGCTTAGCAGACATGCCAACAATCCTACTGTTCAGGATTGGAAAGCTCTGAAGCGCATAGCCCGCTATTTGAAAGGGACTTTGCACTACAGGCTGAGGTTCACCAGTCAGAAGACTGGAGGTCTTGAAATTTTTGCAGATGCTAGTTTTGGAAGTGACACCACGGATGGTACAAGCACTTCTGGAGTATGCTACATGTACAACCACTGTCTTTTTGACTGGCTGTGCAAGAAGCAGACGGCAGTAAGCCTAAGTTCCTGTGAAGCAGAACTCAATGCTCTGTCATTTTCACTCATGGATTGTGAATGGTTGATGCAACTGTTTAAGGACATCAGAGTTTCTGTGAAATGTCCTATACAGGTGTATCAAGACAATAGATCCTGTTTGGCTTTGCTGAACTCAGAGAGTTGCAAGCAAAGAACCAAGTACTTGCAGATTAAGCTACATCGTGCAAGAGAGTGTATTCAGAAAGGACTCATTCAGGTGTCCTACATGGCAGGAAATGAAATTCCTGCTGATCTGTTGTCTAAGGTTGTTAACAGAGAACAACTTAAGGTTTATGTACAGAGGTTGCAATTGGGTTGAACCACAGGTACTACAGGTTACACGGAAAGGGGGAGGATGTTAGGATATTTCCGTTCCACCTTAAAAAGGGGACAGGCTGTTGTGAGTCACAGCCTACGTATTTCCTGCACACAGGAAGTTTCTGTTTTGTCTATTGCTTTTGTTTCTCTCTCTGTGCCTGAGACATCGAAGCAGGCAGCCATGTCTTTTCTTTGTTCTGACCAACGCTGAATAAAGTTATAAATAATGCTCTCCTGAGTGCGTCTTTCGCTGTACGAACTCTGCGATAGAGCGTGCACGAGCTCTGGAATGTGGAAAGCCATTTCCGAGGCCTCGTGTCGCTAATTGACTGATACTGTATCTACGGGAGATCGATGGACGTCCGGAGTCGACATGGAGGCAGTGATGGCCTTTGTCTCCCTGGCAGTATCCCAACATCTGTTCCCTGTTTGTGGATAAGAGTACCGTAATAAAGCTGTCCTTCCAGGTTTTCGGTAGCTTTCCATTTGTCAGAATATTATTCTTTAGGTCTTTCATGGGAAGAAATAATGATTGTTCTAACTTTTTATAGTAATTAGCTGGGAGACCATCTGGGCTTGGTTTCTTTCTTAATTTTGATCTTTGTATAGCTTGTTGCACCTCCATAGCTGTTATTGGTGAGTTCAAAATTTCAGTTTTTTCCTTAGGTATTATTGGTAATTTATTTTTGCCCAAATAATCAATTATTTTTTTCTAGATTCTCTGGACCTTCTTTATATAGATTTCTGAAAAAACTAGTAAAGTTTTTACTAATTTCCTTTGGTTCTTGAATCCATTTGTCTTCAATTTTAATTTTATTGATAATTCTATCTTCATTTTTCTTCTTTAATTGCCAGGCCAGATGTTTGCCTGGCTTATTTGCAAACTCAAAATTTCTATGTCTCAGCCATTTTATCTTCCATTCTATCTCTTAGTTTATTATCATGGAGAATTGCATCTGTAAAATTTTAATACTTTGCTTAATTAGTTCAACATCTGGTTTTTGGAAAAGGATCCTTTCCTTTTTTTCTAATTTCCTCCCAGATCTCCATTTTCTTCTTCTCCTTTATTTTCCTTTGGAATGTGTTTTGTTGGATAAAGAAACCTTTTATAATGGCTTTACTCACGTCCCAAACCATTTCTAGATCTACTCCTTGATTTAAATTAAACTTAAAATATTCTTCTAAGATTTGCTTGGACTTCTGTACAATTTTTTCATCATTTAGCATACTCTCATCGGCTGTGGTGAGGACTGCAAGGCCTGCTCCCTCCCTGGGCCCTTTCCAACTGGCCCAGGGGGCGTGGCCCAGGCACTCATTTGGAACAAACTTGTGGGGAAGTGCGGGAAGTTGTTCTGCTATTGCTTCCCTGTTCCAAGTGGTTAAAATGTCCTCAAGCTGTCGGTGGCATTTTAATTTTTTCTTTCTTTTTTTCTTTTTTTGCTTTGTTGGGGGTGGGTGGGATGGATATTTGGTTGGGATTAATTTTAGTATAATTGTTCTGTTTTTGTTTTTTGTTGTTTTATTGGTTGTATTGTTTGCTTTTTGTTTTTAAGACGCAGGATCAGGGTTGCCTGGGAGTGCGGCCCCAGCCAACACAATGGCTGGGGCAAGTTCCACGGGGGGGGGGGGGAAGCACTGGGACATCCAATCTCGGTGATCATGGGCAGGAGGAGGAGTTACGCTAAGACCAGACGATGTCATTACCGAGGAGGCAGGTTTAGTCGTTGTTTGAAGACTATCCCTGCCTCCGGGTCTGGTCTTGATGGGATGGATACTGGAATCAACAAGGGATACCCACATGACCTGAAGGTGTTGCTGTGTAATGCCAGGTCAATGATGAATAAAACCACTGCCATCCATGACTTGATCGTGGATGGAGGACTTGACCTGGCATGTGTAACAGAGACTTGGTGGGGTGAAGCAGATGGGCCTGTCTTAGCTGCTGCTTGTCCACCAGGTTTCTCTTACGCACAGCAACCCAGGCCTTGTGGGTGGGGAGGGGTGGCTGCAGTGATTTTTAGGAAATCATTAGTTTGCACCAGGCGTCCTACTGGGAAGATCCAGTTCTCTGAGTGCATGTTCTGGAAGTTGGGCAATAGGAGCAATACAGGATTCCTTTTGGTGTACCAACCTCCCCGCTGCACCAAGGATTCCCTGACCGAGCTGCTTCAGGTCATGGTGGATGTTCTCCTGGAGACACCTAGTTTGGTTGTCCTAGGGGATTTTAACATCCATGCCGACACGACCTTACAAGGGGCCGCTCGGGACTTCGTGGAAAGCATGGCCTCCATGGGGTTGTCCCTGAATAAGTTTGGCCCAACTCATAGTCATGGGCATGCCTTAGACCTGGTGTTCACCTCTAGTGACGTGGGTGGTCTGACACTAAGTAAAAGTGAAACAAAAGAAGTGCCATGGTCAGATCACTTCCTGGTGCAACTGGACTTCTCCGCGACCCTTCCCCTCTGCAGGGAGGTGGGACCAATTCAGATGGTCCGCCCCCGCCACTTAATGGATCCAAATGGTTTCCAGAGAGTGGTACGGGATGCTTTATCCCATGTTGACGGCCTTTCAGCTGATTCCCTGGTGGCCCGCTGGAATGCGGAGTTAACCAGGGCTATCGACTGTCTGGCTCCGAAGCGCCCTCTCCGATTGCATGGAGCCCAGACAGCCCCATGGTTTTCTTCGGAGCTGAGGGCGATGAAACAATCGCTGAGATGGCTAGAGCATTGGTGGCAGAAAACTCATTCCGAATCTGACCGGACACGGGTTAGAGCTCAATGTCGAGCCTACCAAGTGGCGATAGCGATGGCGAAGAAGACTTTCTTCACCATCTCTATTGCATCTGCAGAAAATAGTAGCAGGAGACTCTTTCAGGTGGTCCGCAATTTAACGGAACCACCTTTACCATCGGGGCCTTGTAAAGACCCCAAGATCTCCCGCAACGATTTTGCAAAGTTTTTTGTAGATAAAGTCACTCATATTCAGAAGGAGGTAGACACCACCGTGGGAGCAGGGCTGGGGCGGGAGTGTGCTAGAACCCTGTCTGGTCAAGTTGCATGGAATCAATTTCAATCCGTTACCCCCCGAGGATGTGGACAGGCTGCTTGGACGCGTGAAACCAACCACCTGTCTCCTTGATCCTTGCCCATCCTGGCTAATAAAAGCAAGCCGGGAAGGGCTGGATGATGGGCTCTGCGGGGTGGTGAATGCTTCCCTCTGTGAGGGAACATTCCCAGATCCGCTGAAAGAGGCGGTCATTAAACCGCTTCTTAAAAAAACATCTTTAGACCCAGCCAGTATGGCCAACTATCGCCCAGTCTCAAATCTTCCATTCTTGGGCAAGGTGATTGATTGAGTGGGTGGTTGCTGAACAACTCCAGGCACGCCTGGAGGATGCGGACCATTTGAATCCCTTCCAATCGGGATTCAGGCCTTATCATGGGACTGAAACTGCCTTGGTCGCGCTGGTTGATGATCTCCAGCGGGCTAGGGACAAAGGTGAGAGCTGCTTCCTAGTTCTGCTGGATCTCTCAGCAGCCTTTGATACAATCGACCATAACATCTTTCTGGACCGTCTAGAGGGGCTGGGAGCTGGGGGCACTGTTATACAGTGGTTCCACTCCTTCCTCCTGGGCCGTGTTCAGAAAGTGGTGGGGGGGGATGAGTGTTCAGACCCCTGGGCCCTCACTTGTGGGGTGCCTCATGGTTCTGTCCTCTCCCCCATTCTTTTTAACATCTATATGAAGCCGCTGGGAGAGATCATCAGGGGGTTTGGACTGGGTGTCCATCAATATGCAGATGATACTCAGCTCTACCTCTCTTTCAAATCAGAACCAGTGAAGGCGGTGAAGGTCCTGTGTGAGTGCCTGGAGGCGGTTGGAGGATGGATGGAGGCTAATGGATTGAGGTTGAATCTTGACAAGACAGAAGTACTGTTTTGGGGGGACGGGGAGGGCTGGTGTGGAGGACTTCCTGGTCCTGAATGGGGTAACTGTGCCCCTGAAGGACCAGGTGCGCAGTCTGGGAGTCATTTTGGACTCAAGGCTGTCCATGGAAGCGCAGGTCAATTCTGTGTCCGGGCAGCTGTCTACCAGCTCCATCTGGTACGCAGGCTGAGACCCTACCTGCCCGCGGACTGTCTCGCCAGAGTGGTGCATGCTCTAGTTATCTCCCGCTTGGACTACTGCAATGCGCTCTACATGGGGCTACCTTTGAAGGTGACCCGGAAACTACAACTAATCCAGAATGTGGCAGCTAGACTGGTGACTCAGGGCGGCTGCCGAGACCACATAACACCGGTCTTGAAAGACCTACATTGGCTCCCAGCACAATCAAAGTGTTGGTGTTGACCTTTAAAGCCCTAAACGGCCTCGGTCCAGTATACTTGAAGGAGCATCTCCACCCCCATCATTCTGCCCGGACGCTGAGGTCCAGCGTCGAGGGCCTTCTCGCGGTTCCCTCATTGCGAGAAGCAAAGCTACAGGGAACCAGGCACAGGGCCTTCTCGGTAGTGGCGCCCGCCCTGTGGAACGCCGTCCAATCAGATGTCAAAGAGATAAACAACTACCTGACATTCAGAAGACATCTTAAGGCAGCCCTGTTCAGGGAAGTTTTTAATGTATGACATTTTAGTGTATTTTTGGTCTTTGTGGAAGCCACCCAGAGTGGCTGGGGAAACCCAGCCAGATGGGCGGGGTACAAATAAATTATTATTATTATTATTATTATTATTATTATTATTATCTCATTAAGTTGCCACCTTTTAACCTTTTCTTTTTTTCCTTTAAGGTTAACCCAGACTGCACTGTGATCTGAAATTGTCCTTGGATGGATTTCTGCTTTTGTAATATTATTTAATAAATCCTTTGTTGTCCAGATCGCATTGATTCGTCCCGCTGAGTTATGTGGCTCTGAATAATGTGTAAATTATTTCTCTGTTGGATTCTCCCCCCCCCCAATAATATTTATTATTTTCAGTAGATAAACATAGTAAAAAAAAAGATTAACAATAATAAAAACAAAGAATAAAAGAAAAAGAGAAAAGAGAAAAAAGATACATACAGCATATTACCACTTAATTAAAATTAAGTACCATCCATCTTCATAAACATAGTATTTGACTTCCTCGAATCTCTTCCATCCGAATTTCTTAGTAATTATATGTAGCGGTTTCCAATATCAGTGTTTCAAAAGACCATATCACAGTCCTAATCATATTACATAACTTTCCTTAATGTACATTTTCTTATTTATAAATGTAATTCCAGTTTAATCCTAGGCCTAATTGTTTCTTTCAAGTGGTTACATATCTTTAATATTACAATATTTATTCAAATAGTCTTTAAATTTCTTCCAGTCTTCTTGATGTTCCTCTTCTTTCTGGTCGCGGATTCTCCCGGTGAGATCTGCCAGCTCCATAAACTCCATCATCTTCATCTGCCATTCTTCTACTGTTGGTAGTTCTTGTGTTTCCCATTTTTTGGCTAATAAAATCCATGCAGCAGTTGTGGCATACAAAAATACTTTTACATCTTTTTTGGGCGGTTCAGAACCTGTTATTCCAAGGAGAAAGGCTTCTGGTTTCTTCATAAATGTATATTTCATCATTTTTAAAAATTCATTATAAATTTTTCCCCAGAAGTCTTTTACCTTGGAGCAAGTCCACCACATATGATAGAAAGTACCTTCCTTTTCTTTACATTTCCAGCATAAATTATCACAATTGTGGTAGATCTTCGCCAGTTTAACAGGGGTTAAGTACCATCTATACATCATTTTCATAATATTTTCCTTTAACATTGTACATGCAGTAAACTTAACCCCTTTCTTCCAAAGTCTCTCACAATCCTCCATCATTATATTATGTCCCACATCTTGTGCCCAATCAATCATAACCGATTTTACTTGCTCATCTTTTGTATGCCACTCCAATAACAAACTATACATTTTAGACAAATTTTTAACATTAGTATCTAACAACTCCGTTTCCAGCTTGGTTTTCTCAATTGCAAAACCTTTTTTCTTATCAATCTTAAATAATTCATTCATTTGGTAATATTGAAGCCAATTTACTTTATCTTTGATTTGTTCAAATGATTTTAACTTAAATCCCTCCCCATCTTCAACCAATAAATCTGAGTATCTCAACCACTTATTTTCCATATTAAGCTTTTTTTTGTGTGCCTGCGCTTCCATTGGTGAAATCCATTTGGGTGTTTTTCTTACCAAAAGATCCTGATATCTAGACCAAACATTAAAAAGTGCCTTCCTAATTATATGATTCTTAAAGCCACTATGGGCCTTTATTTTGTCATACCAAAGATATGCATGCCAGCCAAACCTATTGTCCAATCCTTCTAGGTCCAAAATGTCCTCATTTTCTAAATTGAGCCAATCTTTAATCCAGCAGAAGGCCGCAGCCTCAAAATATATCTTTAAATCAGGTAGGGAAAAGCCTCCTCTTTCTTTTGAATCTGTAAGTAATTTATACTTAATTCTCGGTTTTTTCCCTTGCCAGATAAATTTGGACAGGGCCTTCTGCCATTCTTTAAAACATTTGACATTATCAATAATAGGTAAACTTTGAAATAAAAACAGCATTTTCGGCAACACATTCATCTTAACCACCGATATTCGTCCCATAAGTGAAAATTTTAAGTTTGACCAAATCTCTAAATCTCTTTTTATTTCATTCCATACTTTCTCATAATTATCTTTATACAAATTCAAATTCTTGGCTGTTAAATTTACACCCAAGTATTTAACCTTCTTCGTAAATGCTAGGCCTGTTTTTTCTATAAGGGTTTTTCTTTCATCTTTATCTAAGGTTTTTATCGATTACTTTGGTTTTGCTCTTGTTTAATTTAAAACCAGCCAGCTGCCCGTACTCCTGTATCATCTCCAGTGCTTTTACTGCACTGGTCTCTGGATCCTGTAAAGTTAGAACCAAATCATCAGCAAAGGCTTTTAGTTTATATTGTTTCGAACCCACTACAATGCCCTTGACTTTCTCTTCTTTTCTCAAACTGTTCAGCAAGACCTCCAGGACCACAATAAATAATAGAGGGAAGACCGGACAAATGTTAGAACATTAGCAGTGGCAAAGTTTTTATCGGTGGTTGCAAGATCAAATGAGCCCTATATTCTAAACAAAATGCTTGTTTAACCTGGAGGTAGGCTGTATGAATTGTGTATTGTTTTGTAATGATTTGTTGGGTCTCTGGACTGTAATAAAGATTGATGATGATAATAGAGGGGAAAGTGGGCATCCTTGCCTGGTTCATTTCTCAATTTTAATTTCTTCCGATACCACATTATTAATAATAATTTTAGCTTTTTGTTCAGAATAGATCGCTTTGATACTATTTAGAAATTGTTGACCAACCTCAATACTTTCCCATTTTCCCCCCATAAAAAACCAAGAGATATTGTCAAAGGCTTTCTCCGCATCAATAAACATTAATGATGCTTTGGTGTTTCTTTTAGCCTCTAATCTTTCCAGAATATCCACTATATTTCTAATATTATCTTTCATATGTCTTCCAGGCAGAAAACCTGCTTGGTCTTTATGTATATATTCTGATAAAACTTTTTTCAGTCTATTAGCCAGGATATTTGCAAATATTTTATAGTCTACTTTCAGTAGTGAGACTGGTCTGTAATTCTTTACATCTGACCTATCTTGCTCAGATTTCAGTATCAGAGTTATAAATGCCTCTCTCCAGGTTTCAGGTGGCCGCCCTCCTTTCAGTATCTCATTACAAACCTCTGCCAAAGGTTGAATTAACCAATCTTTAAAAGTTTTATAGTATTTGGCAGACAATCCATCCGGTCCTGGGGCCTTGCCCAGTTGCATCTGGTTTATTGCCATCTCAACCTCCTGTCTAGTAATCTTGTCATTGAGTAGTGGTTTTTTATCTGCGGGAATTTTCTGCAATTCATTTGTCCTAAGAAATTGCTCAATTTTATCTGTATCCTCTTTACCTTTTTTATACAGATGTTTACAATATTTCTGAAAGCATTTTCTAATATCTGTTTTCTACAGATTTTCCCTCCGATACAATATTTGTAATTGTGTTTTGTTTCTGTCTCTTTTTTAATTGCCAAGCCAACAGTTTTCCACATTTGTTTGGAGATTCAAAATTCCTCTGTTTTATTAGTTTTATTTTCCATTCTATTTCTTGGTTTATAATTTGAGAAAATTGAGTCTGCAACACTTTAATTTTTTTTTGTATCTGTTGGCTTTTCCGCTTTGATCTTAAACTCTTTTCTTTCTCTTTAATTTGAGATAGAATTGTTTCCTTTTTTTGACTTTGTATCTTTTTCTTTATAGCATTGTGTTGTATGAGGAATCCTCTCACCACCACTTTACTAGCGTCCCAAATGACTCTTGTTTCTACCTCTGTGTTTATATTTAGCTCAAAATAGTCTTTCAGAGTCTTTTGGGCCTTTCCCACCACCTGATCATTCCTCAACAACCCATCATTCATCCTCCATCTGAAGGAACCCTGCAGATACAATTTCATTTCCAATAACACTGCATTGTGGTCAGAGCAAGTTCTAGGACATATTTGGATTTTTGTTACCCTTGGAGTTAAATCCCTGGTAATCCATTGGTAATCGGTTCGTGAAAATGTCTGGGACGAATTTGAGAAAAAAGTATAGTCTTTCTCTGTAGGATTTTGTAGTCTCCATATATCTGACAGATCATATTTGTCTACCATGTCAAAGAACAATTTTGGAAGTCTGCCTGCATTTTGCACTTTCTGCTCTTGTGATTTATCCATAAATGTGGAGACTACTCCATTCAAATCTCCCATTAATATTATTTTATATTCCAGGTAGTCATTGAGTTTAGAATCCAAATTTCTGAAAAATTCTACTTTTCCATCATTTGGTGCATAAATTCCCAATAAAAGACATTTATCGCCTTGTGCTGTAATTTCCATGGCAATGTATCTTCCTTCCTCATTCTTAAACAACTTGGGGTTCCATTTTTCTTTGACATAAAAAACCACTCCCCTTTTTTTAACTTTGTCTGATGAAATAAAGTCCTGACCCAGTTTTTTATTCTGTAAAATTTTTCTATGCAATCTTGTAACGTGTGTTTCTTGCAAACAAATTATATCCAAATTATATCTCGCCAAAGTATGAAAGACTTGGCCCCTTTTATTCTGAGAGTTTAAACCATTCACATTCCAGGAGTAAATTCTTAAAGACATCTTAATTTTTTAGGGCCCTTCGGCCCCAACACCCAAAGGAGGGGAACTTTCCAAACCAAATTCTCTTGCGTTTTTCTCCAGAAATCTCTCCTTCACTCCAACAGTTCTGATTTTTTGTTTCCTCCCTTGGAATTTGAAGGAGAGACCCTCTGGGAATTCCCACCTAAAGAAGATATTTTTCTTCCTTAGAGCAGTTGCCAGATCTGTATAATTATTTCTCAAAGATAAAAAAATGTTGTGGGACCTCCTTGAACAGAATCACAGCTTTCCCATCTATCTTTAGACTTTTTTTATAGTGGTGTCCCCATATCGTGTCTCTTTGTTCTTTTGTTTTAAAAATCACCATACAATCATGTGTGATTTTAGAATCCTTTTTAGGGCCAAATCTATATGCTTTATCAATCCACGAATTTAATTCTTCTTTTGAGATCTCCCAATAAGTTGAAAATTCTTCAATGAGCCAACCCTTCAAGTTGTCCTGTTCCTTCTGGACTACCCCTCTCAATCTCAAATGGGCCTCCTTCTCCTTCATTTGAAGAAACACAATTGAATTTAACGCCTCCTGCTGGACAGTCTCTAAGTCCCGGACCTTTACCGTTTCCAGTTGTGAAATTCTTTCTTCATGTGAAGTAATGTCAGACTTCACTGTCTTCAGGTTCTCTTTCAATTCAACAAAGTCATTCCTCAAGTCTTGAATAATTTTTTGGTTCCCTCTTGTTGTTGTTGTTGTTTAGTCGTTTAGTCGTGTCCAACTCTTCGTGACTTCATGACCCCATGGACCAGAGCACGCCAGGCACTCCTGTCTTCCACTGCCTCCCGCAGTTTGGTCAGACTCATGTTTGTAGCTTCTTGAACACTGTCCAACCATCTCGTCCTCTGTCGCCCCCTTCTCCTTGTGCCCTCCATCTTTCCCAACATCAGGGTCTTTTCCAGGGAGTCATCTCTTCTCATGGTGTGGCCAAAGTATTGGAGCCTCAGCTTCACTATCTGTCCTTCCAGTGAGCACTCAGGGCTGATTTCCTTAAGAATGGATACGTTTGATCTTCTTCCAGTCCATGGGACTCTCAAGAGTCTCCTCCAGCACCATAATTCTAAAGCATCAATTCTTCAGTGATCAGCCTTCTTTATGGTCCAGCTCTCACTTCCATACATCACTACTGGGAAAACCATGGCTTTAACTATACGGACCTTTGTTGGCAAGGTGATATCTCTGCTTTTTAAGATGCTGTCTAGGTTTGCCATCACCTTTCTCTCAAGGAGCAGGAGTCATTTAATTTCGTGACTGCTGTCACCATCTGCAGTGATCATGGAGCCCAAGAAAGTAAAATCTCTCACTGCCTCCATTTCGTCCCCTTCTATTTGCCAGGAGGTGATGGGCCCAGTGGCCATGATCTTCGTTTTTTTGATGTTGAGCTTCAGACCATATTTTGCGTTCCCTCTTACTTCTGTTTTAATTTCCTGAAGAAGTTGCATTACTGATTCTTCAAATGTTGGTGTTCTAGAGTCTCTTCTTGGTTTAATTTTTGCTCTCTCTGATCTCTCTGACTTTTCTGTCTTGTCTCCTTTGTCACCCCCATCCATAGTTTCCCCCCCCCCCCAAGGTCAGCTACAGTCACAAGGGGGAGATAGTGAGATAAACAGACTGTTTCCCAGCTGCAGTAGTCCCCACTCCAAAGTAAAAGTCTTTCCTCCCCACAGTCTTTCAATCTGACAAGTACAAGTCTTTAGAAATCATTATATTTTCTCCTTTAATCAAATCCCCAAAAGTTTGTTTCAAGCCTTTAACTTAGTAGCAGAAGGTAAAGATACAGTTCCAGATATTTTTTGAGCTCTGGCAGCTGTAGTTATTTTGTATTTTTCCAAAGCGGGAAACAAAAGTTGAAAGTATCCAATCCCTTTGTTACGTCACAATGGAGTCTAGCCTTCCCTCACCCGGGAGGTCTGCTTCCACAAAGAAGATATGACAGTTCAAACAAATCCCCAATTCTTCTGCAGGGAAATTTACTTTTTGTCTTCCCCCCCTCCCCCTGCTAGAAAGGGGGTACATGAAACACTTGAAAGTTTCTAAAAAGATGAAGTTAAAGTTGCGGCTTTTGGTAACGTTAGCTGCTTTCACTTTTGCTTCAGTGAAAGGGATCGACCTCCGTTTTTAAATCCCTTTCCTTCCCAATTTGTAGTTCCAAATTAGATCGCTTTACTCACAATTTTCAGAAGAGTTAGGTCCACATTTCTTATTTTTTTTTCCTTGGAGGAATTGGCCACTCACGATCACCAGACTCAGAGCTTCGCGCTTTGAAGGAAGCAAGTTGATTCCCTTGTGCCACCGTCTCCAACCCTGCTCGCACTCAGCACTCTTTTTCAGAGCTTACTGGGGAGCAGGGGAGTCGTTCCCAGCACTTGCAGGAACTCCAGGTCCTCAGAACGCTTGATCTGAGGGGTTTTCGGGGTGCCGCTGTGCTCTAGCGGCTCTCCCCTGTCTTCAAAGCGCCGGTTCCCTTTCTGCGAAAGAACTCCTGTCCGCCATAATTGGGTGAGCCAATCGGAAGTCTCTCTGTTGGATTCTTAAACCTCCAAGCATCAAACAAATTCAGGAGTTCTATTAATTGGAAAAATGTAGTTGGGAGTTTGTTCTGCCTCTTTTCTTTCTTCTTTATTGTTCTGTCCATGTTTGGATTGACTACTCCATTAAAATCTCATAATAATATATTTTTTCCCCTAAATATTCTATGACTTTTTCTTCCAAGAATTGATAGAATTCAGATTTTCTTTCATTTGGTGCAAAAACTCCAATAACTATCACTTTTTCAATATTGATTGTCAGGGAACTGCCATCGGAAGGAAGGGAGGTGAAAGGGCTCACACAGGTTGGGAGAGACTCAGCAGCTGAAGAGGGAACCAGTAGGGGGAGAGGAGGTGAGCTGAGGGAAAGTGAGCTGGAGGGATGGCTCAGAGACACTTCCAGCGAAAACAGTGGGGAGGTTTCAGGACCTCCTGTAGGGACACCCACTCCTCGCCGGAAACTGTCACGCAGAGAGTCCAGAAGACGTGTTTCCGTTAAGGAGCTTTTATGTTGGAAGCGATTCCGAAAGCAACCACTGTCGGAATCTGCCAGCGACTGACGGAGCCATGTTTAAGGGGCTCCGTTACAGACAGAGGTTTGCAAACTTGACCAAACTCTGAGGGACTTGGATTTTACACACAAGCAGCTCATCGTCCCATCACAGCATTCCGACAGTCTCCGTGAGCAGCTTGTGCAGGAGAAGGCATCATGAGCAACCCAGCCGGAACCGGAGAAGCAGGAGCTGGAGCGGGTCCAAGCCTGGAAGAAAGGTACCGGGCGTTGGAGGTCCAGCTAGCGCTGCAGACGGCGAGGCTCGAGGAGAGGAGGGCTCAAGATGCAGAGAAGGGGAAAACCACCCCGCTCGCCAGAAAGTTGCCAGGATTGGTACAGAAGTTTGGGGGGGAGCCCAAGGACTATCATGCCTTTAGGACAGAGATGCAATATGCCCTTAATCTGCAGTTTGATGACTTTCCCGACGAGGAATCGCGGGTGGCTTTTGTGATTGGGCATCTCGAAAAGGGGGCGAAAGACTGGGTGAGGCCCCTGATGGCAACGAATAATGACATCCTGAAGGACACGAGGAAGTTTTTTCGTGCCATGGATCTGATGTTTTCCAGCGATATTGAGCAGGGAGTGGTACGCAGACAGTTAATGGCGTGCAAACAGGGGAGCCGATCTGTTCGTGAGTACTGGACTGAGTTTACCATGTTGATCCATAAATTGGGGTGGGATCTATCGGCGGAACCCATTCAAATGCTCTTTGAAGAAGGGCTTTCTTCAGCTGTGAAAGACGAACTTTCCCGGGCGCCCAGGGCGGAGTCTATGGACCAGCTGACCAAATCAGCGCTGACCATAGGAGCGCGCCAAGAGGCGAGAGCCTTGGAGAGGCGGGAAGGGAAGGGGGAACGTTGGAGGGAGCTTCGCATTCCAGAGATTCCAGAGCCACCGTTCCCGCCGGGAGAGCCGATGGAAATTGGAACAGCGCGCGCGCGCGCAGTTTCAAAGCCCAGTGAAGAGCGGAAGAAGGAGGGGAAGGGCGCCAAGAAATGTTATCTCTGCCAACAGCCAGGTCATTTTGCCAGAGTCTGCCCCCAAAGAAAGGAATGGCAAGGAATGGCGGGAGCTGTTGGGGAGAGGGAGGAAAAGGTACCGGAGCAAGTAAAAGCCAACGCCTGGCTGCCACCGTCAGGGCACAGCAGCCAGGCCAAAGAGCAGTGAAAGTGCCCACGCCGGAACCTCCTAAACCCGCCCTAGTGATAGAGGTGTTACTAGAGCTGCCTAACGGACACCCACTAAAGATAAAGGCGCTATTGGACTCAGGCAGCTCCTGCAATTTCATGAGTAAGGAGTTTGCTGCTGAGCACCAGATACAGACTATCCCTTTAAGTAACCCTTTGCAGGTGACCACGATCGATGGAAGGGAGCTGCTGGGAGGAGAAGTCAGCCAGCAGACCGTCCCAATGATAATGAGGGTAGCAAGACACACTGAGCTAATAGCGTTTAATGTGGCTACCTTGGGAGGAGCTCCCATTATTTTGGGGATGAGCTGGCTAGCGTTACATGATCCGCTAGTGGGCTGGCATCAGAGAGTGGTCTCCTTTGGGTCAGCACATTGTCTAGAACACTGCAAAGAGCGGGAGGCTCAAGGAGGGGCCAGAGCCACTCTAGCAGGGACAGAAGTAACAGAGAAGGGGAAGGTTCCCCAACAATACGCCGACCTGAGCAACGTCTTCAGCGAGAGGGAGGCAAACAAACTACCCCCACATAGACCCTTTGACTGTCAAATCAATTTACTCCCTGGGGCACAGCTCCCTGTAGGCAAGCTGTACGCCATGTCAGACAGAGAGATGCAGGAGCTAAGGGAGTTCATTGACAAGAACCTGAAGAGAGGGTTCATCAGAGAGTCCAGGGCGGTGGGGGGCAGCCCAGTGTTTTTTGTGGATAAAAAAAACACGGACAAACCTAGACTTGTAGTGGACTTCAGGGCCTTAAATGCAGTGTCAGAACCAGTGACTTTCCCGATGCCCAGAATTGATGACATTTTGACAAGGGTCAGGAAGGGAAAGATTTTTACTAAACTGGACCTGAGGGGGGCGTACAACCTGATACGAATAAGGAAGGGGGATGAATGGAAAACCACCATGTTCACCCCTTTGGGGGCATTTGAATATTTAGTTATGCCCTTCGGCTTACAAGCAGGCTCCGCGTGCTTTCAATCGTTTATGAACCACGTCCTGGGGCCTTTGCTTTACAAGAATTGTGTGGCCTTCTTAGATGACGTGTTAGTATATTCAGAGAATGAGGAGCAGCATGTAAAAGACGTCAGGGAAGTGTTGGGCAGACTGCAAGCCAATCAGCTGTGGGTGAAGCTAGAGAAGTGTCAGTTTCATGCCAAGGAGGTGGAATTCCTGGGGTACCGCTTGTCGGACAAGGGATTGGCCATGGATCCTGGCAAGGTCCAAGCGGTACTGGAATGGAAAACACCGAAAACAAGGAAGGATGTGCAAAGATTCCTTGGATTTGGAAACTTCTATCGGAAGTTCATCAGAAATTTTGCCCACTTGACGGCTCCCATTACGGACTGTCTCAGCAGTAAGAGGAAATTCGTTTGGACGGCGGAGGCGGAGCGAGCTTTTGAGGAGCTGAAAAGGGCGTTCGCTTCGGAAGAACAGCTCCTGCATGTGGATTTACAAAAACCGATGCGAGTGGAAACGGACGCATCAGACCAGGCTGTGGGGGCGGTGCTTCTGCAGCCTGGCAAGGAGGAGTCGGAGTGGAGACCGTGTGCCTTTTTTTCGCGAAAGCTGAACAAATCTGAGAGGAACTACACGGTGTATGACCGAGAACTACTAGCCATTCATGAAGCGTTCAGGAGATGGAGGCATTTATTAATTGGGGCACAACATAAGGTGCAAGTGTGCACGGACCACAAGAACTTAGAGTATTGGAGAACGGCACGAGTGCTCAACCAACGGCAAGTGAGATGGGCCCAGGAGTTCTCCAAATTCCACTTTGAAATTTGTTATGTGCCAGGTCCAGAAAATGTTAGGGCGGACGCTCTCTCACGCAAACCTGAATATTTGGAAGGGGAGGGGGCACCCGAAGAGAGACATGTCATCCCAGAGGACCGCTGGGTGTGTGGGGCGGCATTGGTGGGGCAAAGAGAACTGGTAGAGGAAACAGAGAATGATGAATACGCCCAGAATAAGCTCAGAGGTCTTAGGGGTGAGGGAGAGGAACCAGGGGGTTTCGAGGAAAGAAATGGAGCTTTGTATTACAAAGGGGCACTGTATATCCCTGAAGGAGACTTAAGGGGGAGGGTACTCAAGCAGTTGCACGACAGCCCCACGGCGGGGCATTTTGGACAACACAAAACCATGTGGTTGGTCACCAGGGAATTTTGGTGGCCTAAGGTGAGGGAAGATGTACGGGAGTATGTAAGAGGGTGCGAGCAATGCCAGCGAGCCAAAGGGGAGAGGCGGGCGCCGGCGGGGCTATTAGAACCCTTACCAACCCCAGAACGACCTTGGGAGGCAGTGTCGATAGATTTTATGACTGATCTGCCGAAGTCCAAGGGGAAAACAGCCATCATGGTGGTGGTAGACCTACTAACAAAGATGTGCCACTTTGTAGCCTGCTCGCATGCAGTCACGGCGGAAGAGACAGCGAAGTTATTTGTAGAACACATTTTTAGGTTGCACGGAATGCCATTGAGGGTGGTCTCAGACCGAGGAAAACAATTTACTTCCAGGTTCTGGAGGAAGCTCATGAGCTTACTGCAGGTGGAGGTCAACTTTTCGACTGCCCGGCACCCTGAAACCAACGGGCAGGCGGAAAGAGCAAACGGTGTCCTCCAGCAATACCTGAGGTGTTATGTCAATGACAGAGAGAATGACTGGGTAGAAAAGTTGGCGCTGGCGGAATTTGCCTACAACAATGCCGAGAATGTGTCCACAGGGATGAGCCCCTTCTTGGCTAATTATGGGTGTCATCCCAGGGCTTTCCCAGGGGGAGAAGGGGAGAGATGGAGCGTCCCGGCAGCCGAGCATTTTGTAGAAGAAATGGAAGCAATCCATCGTCAGCTCCAACTCAACTTAGAAAGGGCGAAGGAAGAATACAAGAGGCAGGCAGACAAGAACCGAAGGGAAGGCGAAACCATAAGGGTGGGAGATAGGGTGTGGCTGTCAACCCAAGGGTTGCCGTTCAAAGGAGGTTGTAAGAAATTAAGACCCAGGAGATTGGGTCCCTTTGAGGTCATTCAACAGGTCAACCCAGTGGCTTTCAGGCTCCGGTTACCCAACCACATGAAACTGCACCCAGTATTTCACAGGTCGTTACTGTCACCGTATGAGGGGGGACGAGAAGGGATGGCCACTCGGGGACCGGTCATAGAAGAAAGGGAATGCAGCAGCCATGTGGCAGAAATCCTCGACGCCAGGTGGAAGGGGGATCAGGTGGAGTATTTGGTAGCGTGGGAAGGAGAACCGGAGTCAGAAAACACTTGGGTAATGGCAGAAGATATCAATGACGAGGTATTGATAGAAACGTTCCATCAAAGGTTCCCAAGGAAACCTCAGCCTGTGGAGAGGTTCCGGAGGGAATACTTTGGGACCACCGATGAGGAGGAGGAGTTGGAAGGATTCCCGGACTCGGAAGGGGAAGGGGAGATGGACTCTGAGGAGGAGGAGTACTTCGAGACCAGGAACCGCAACAGGTGGAGAGAAGTGTTTGAGACATCGGAAGATGAAGGAAGTTCATTCCGGGGTTTTGCCTCCTCACCGCCCGTAGAGGAGGGGGCGGGAGGGGGTGAAGGGGGCCCTGGAGGGGAGGTGGATGTCAGGGAACTGCCATCGGATGGAAGGGAGGTGAAAGGGCTCACACAGGTTGGGAGAGACTCAGCAGCTGAAGAGGGAACCAGTAGGGGGAGAGGAGCTGAGCTGAGGGAAAGTGAGCTGGAGGGATGGCTCAGAGACACTTCCAGCGAAAACAGTGGGGAGGTTTCAGGACCTCCTGTAGGGACACCCACTCCTCGCCGGAAACTGTCACGCAGAGAGTCCAGAAGACGTGTTTCCGTTAAGGAGCTTTTATGTTGGAAGCGATTCCGAAAGCAACCACTGTCGGAATCTGCCAGCGACTGACGGAGCCATGTTTAAGGGGCTCCGTTACAGACAGAGGTTTGCAAACTTGACCAAACTCTGAGGGACTTGGATTTTACACACAAGCAGCTCATCGTCCCATCACATTGATCTTGACTTCTTTAATCACCATTCTACCATATGTGGTGGATATGTAGGAAAATACAGGTATTCTGGGAGAGTATACATGCAGAACTGCAAAAAATGCTAAAGATCTCTTTCAATAAAAAACCAGAGGCCTACCTCCTGGGAATAACAGATCTGGATATTCCACAAAAGAGGAAGGGTATCTTTTTATATGCGACGGCGGCAGCAAGAGTTTTGATCGCAGCAAAATGGAAGAGTAATGAAATCCCCTCTATACAAGATTGGATCCAAAAGCTGACAGAATATGCCGAATTAGATGGTTTATCAGAAAAAATAAAGAATAAATCAAAACAGGAATTTGTTTCTAAATGGGAGGTTTTCAAAGAATATCTGAAAAATAAATATAGTAGTTTAAATTCTGTTGCAGCATTCGAGGAACTTCAGTGATAGTTGCTAGGTAGATAGAAGAAATTAGATTTATTGAGAATAAGTTTAATTATGAAAAAAAAAAGTGTATTGGCAATACGTAATATGAATTTGAAATATGGAATAGACGGGAAGTTGGGTCTTTAGTGTTAAGACCAATAGATGTTTTATTGTTTGCCAAGAAAATTATGTGTCTATGGTTATTTTTGTAATTTGTGTGTAATTTGGTATTTGTGTTTTTGTGTGTGTGTGTTTTTCTTGTTGTATGTATAAATAAATAAATAAATTAAAATATATATATAATCACCATTCGACCTTCTTCGTCATTGTAAAGCAGTGTTGGCTCCATCTGAGGTTTTACATAGATTACCACCCCTCTCTTTTTTCTTTACTTGATGTAATAAACGCAAGCCCCAATCTTTTATTTATTAATACTCCTTTATGTTTTTCCACTACATGGGTTTCTTGCAGACAGATTTAGAACATATTTTTGCTTAACCAGAATATGTTCCACCTTGTTCCTTTTTGATTTTTCATTTAAACCATTTACGTTCCAAGTAATAAATTTATAATCCATACTTTATTTCTTCTGATAAGTCAACAGGTTAAAAAAATAAAAAAATAAATTACACATTCAAGGTCTCAATATACTTTTAATAAATTCCCTTCTTAGATCTGTCTCCTAACTCTCAACTGTTTGTTCAATTTCCTCTGATTCTCCCAACAATTGTCTTTTTCCTCCAAGCTCTTTCCGGTACTTTCTCCAGAACTTGTCCGCATCTAATGCCGACAAGCACTTTCTACGTTTCCCTTTAAAGAAAAAGGAGATGCCTTCAGGGTACTCCCATCTATAGTCCACTGCCTTTGCCTTTAGTGCCTCGGCCAGAGGTTTGTAAGCGTCTCTCTTTTTTATCAATCGATTTGGGATAATCTTGTGGACGATAATATCATTTCCTTCCGACTGGAATTTCTTCTTGTTACTACCTTGTAAAATTCTGTTTCTCAAATCCATAGAGTTAAAAGAGACTAAAGTTTCAAGGTTTTTTTTATAGAAAGATAAGATTAAAATAGTTTAAGGTAATGTAATGACAGAATATTATGAAATATGGAAAGGATTTGCTGTGATAATTAACAACTAGGATACAAAAAAAGGGAGGAGGAGGAGGTCAAAGAAAGAAGGTAATGACAGTTGAGGATTTGAGAATAATGGATTTGTTTTTAAATGTTTGTGGTGTATTTTTGTTTTTTTCTGTTTTTTCTTATTTTGAATTTGAATTTGTATTGTTGGAAGTGGTTTGGTTTGTTTTCCTCTTTTTCTACTTTGTTTTTTTTTTTTTTTGTAACTTTAAAAAAAAAATATTTTCCAATAAATATCATTTAAAAAAAAACAACAGTTGCGTAAAGTAGATTTCCCTGGCCTGAACCCTGCCTGCTCTGGACCTATGATGTTATTCTCATCAAGTCAAGTAGTTAGTTTATTTAACAGATGTTTAGCATACAATTTCCCGATGTTTGACAGTAGACTTATTGGCCGATAATTGGATGGCAGCTTTTTGTCACCCTTTTTAAAGATTGGGATAATTATAGATAGCTGCCATGAGTTAGGTATGATACCAGATCTATCTATCATAGTGAATAGTTCTTCTAGTATCGGAGCCCACCACTCTGGCTTGGCTTTGAACATTTCAGATGGAACAGCATCAGGGCCGGCAGCCTTTCCTGCTTTCATCTGGTCAATTAAAGTTATAACTTCGGTGATGGAGACAGGGGGCCACTCATCTGCGAAAGTAAAAGTGGTATGGTCTTGACTATCAGGTGGAATATAGTCATTGAAGAAAACCGCCTTAAAATGCTCTACCCATGACAAAGATGGAATCAATGTCAGTGAATCATCCTGTGTCTGTGGGGAGTCTGCTACAGCCTTCCAAAATTTCTTATGATCTTTCGTTAGGATGGCTGAGAGTAGTGTATCCCAACATGCCTGATTATATCTTATCCGGCTGAGCTGGATAGTTTCCCTACGTTGTTGAGATCTGGAGAAGTAAATGTCAGGCAACTGAGAGCTGCCCGTCTCTCTGAACTCTCTATAGAGTCTCCTAACCTCAGTTTTAATTGCTATGGTTTCTTTGTCAGTCCAATCGCCAATCCCCCTCTTCTTAGGTGACCTGTGCGAGTGTAAATGGGACAGTTCAATTGTTAAAAGTGTCAATATATTCCTCAAACCGAGAGATTCCAACAACAGGGGAAATTTCACCTTTCTCTACCGAAAACAAATGAATCACACAGTCAGAATTCACGAAGCTTTGGAAAAGAGATAGTGTATGCTCGTTAACTCGTATCCTTACGTGCTGGAGACTCGGTTCCTGGGGGGATGGATTAATTAACTGTTCTGACTTCCTCAATGGAAAGACAAGTTTGCAATGTAGAGGGAGATGGTCACTGAGCATAGGATCACCTATGTAGAACTCAGCCACGCAGGGCATCAAATTAGTGGGTATCAGAATATAGTCCACCACACTATTTCCCTGCGGGGAGATATAGGTAAAATTCCCAGAGCCTTCCCAATCAGTTAGCCCATGAGCCACGTCAGGGTCCGGGTGGTGGTCAGCTTGGTGAGTCGCAGACTAGCCAGATTAATTCTTGGATCCCAGGATCTACATTCCCAGAAAAAGAAGTCTGGAAGAACAGTGGTATCCAAGATCTCCCATGCTTTTGTATACACTTCCCACCCTTGGCCTAGGCAGGCATTAAAGTCTCCAGTCAAGATAATATGTAGGTCAGGGCAAATGAAGTCCAGATTCTCGAGCACATGTGCAATAAATTTCCATTGTAGGTTCTTGGCTGTGACAGTAGGAGTGGGAGAGATATACACATTGATCAATAACATTTCCTGTCACACTAGCTCTATCTTTGTTACTAGTAATTTACAGCTAGCATTTGTCGACAGGATGTGTTTACTTTTTATATGGGGAGCCACCAGGGTTAACAATCCACCTGAAGGCCTACCTTTCTTGTGGCTTTTGGTTGCCGGAATTGAAAAGGCATTAAAACCTGCAAGTTCAATGTGATGTAGTGATCTGGTTTCTTGTAAACAAACTATATCATGTGCCCTTATTAACTTTGCAAAGTCAAGGAGACACAGCTTAGAAAACCACCCTGCCACATTCCACGATAACAGCTTCAAAGAGGAATGTTGCACCAGGTTCCCAGCCATGGCATAAAGTCAATCTAGGTGCATGTCGGAAGGTTGGCTATCACTTGGAGCCCCAGACTTTTCCTGATGTTTTTCCTTCACTACCTCTGGGGCGTCAGTTGTTAGTCTGTTGACCCTGGTGTCATTACTTCTTGAACTTGCAACTGTCATCTCCTTGATCGTACTCGAGTTGGCGATTTGAGGGGTGAGTTCACTAGAACTTGGAGCAATGTTAGAATTCTACTCCCCTGTAGTTTTTCCTGGAGACAGTGTTATCTGATTTGCTGAGATCATTGGGGGGGGGGGCTTCGCCGAAGACAATTAGATCTATCTCTGACTTTGTCACGTTACCCTTGGGAGGAGAGTCATTTGTCGTTGGCTGAATAGATTCCAGCCGGGGTAAAGAATGGTGAAATTCAGGATCTGCCAGAGGTCTGATGGATTGTTCTATCTTTGACTTCTCTAGATTGGGCTGGCGTTCTTTATGTGTTTGGCCTATTTGCTCTGAGGTTTTCCTCTCCAAGGGAGTATTACGGTTGGGTTCACCGCATGTATCCATCTTTGACGGCCCTTCCGAATGAATCGCAGACCTATAACAAAAGCCCTTTGGCAAAGAGGGTGTTGGTTTCTTGGGGTTGGTCCGGCTATACGGCAAATTTGGCAGTAGTTGTTTTCGTTCTGTGTCTTTAAAAACGTGCCTCAAATCAATATTATAGTCCTGTAAGAGGGCCCTATATTTCAGGAGCTTTTTAGGAGTAGCCGAGTCGGAAAATGTCAGCATGAGTCTAGTGTGCTGGGGGGTCCGTGCAAAGCAAGTTTATCATGATCAAATTGTCACACTGGATGTTTAGTAAAAGCTTAAAGTTTCTCTTCACGCTGTCAATTGATTTCCAGTAAGGCAGCTTACCGTTGAAAGGATATATATCGAGAGCTACTTCAGTGCATTGTAGGATTAGGTCCCTACTTTCACTATTGTTATTTTTACTATTTGTAGTCACTCAGTTATCAAGTCCAGACCAGTTACACCCCTGTACACGATGGTCATGGGGGAGGGCAACGCTGTGGCCAGCCTCTTTAGAATTGAGGGAGCTATTTCTGGTCGCCAGAAGCACCAACTTAGTCAAAAGAGACGTTACCTTTTCTAATTTGCTGTTAATTTCCTCCACTGTTCTTGCAGTCAGCAGACAGTGGTCCGTGAGTATTTCTGCATAGAGCGGTGCCCCCTCTGATAGTAGTTCATGGGATAGTTCTGTTGGGATACTGCCAGGGAGACTAAGGCCATCATGACTCCATGTCGCCTCCGGACGATCCATCGATCTCCCGTAGATACAATATCAGTCAATTAGCGACATGAGCCTCAGAAATAACTTGCCACATTCCAGGGCTTGTGCACGCTCTTTCAGCAGAGTTCGCACAACAAAAGATGCACTCAGGAGAGCATTATTTACAACTTTATTCAGCGTTGGTCAGAACAAAGAAAACATGACTGCCTGCTTCAATGTCCAGGCGCAGAGAGAGAAAAACAACAACAGCTATAGACAAAACAGAAACTTCCTGTGAACAGGAAATACGCAGGCTGTGACACAACAACCTGCTCCCTTCTTAAGGTGGAACGGAAATATCCTAACAAGTTCATGGGCGCTCGTCTCAGCATTCTCCCCTAGGTGATCTCCACCCATTAAAACATCCCCACCTACCTGGGAATGTGCTCTGTTGGATGTGGTAGGTTCTGAATTCTGTGCTCTTATGAAATCATCCAGTTTACTCTGCTTGCACTTCTGCTGTGGGCTCACTTGTGGAGATGAGACCGGTCACTTCTTTTTCCTACCTAGTCATTTTCCTGGAGATGCAGCCGCTACTACATTTTTCGCTCTATAAGACGCACCAGACCATAAGACGCACCTAGTTTTTGGAGGAGGAAAACAAGAAAAAAAAAATTCTGAATCTCAGAAGCCAGAACAGCAAGAGGGATCGCTGCACAGTGAAAGCAGCAATCCCTCTTGCTATTCTGGCTTCTGGGATAGCTGTGCAGCCTGCATTCGCTCCATAAGACGCACACACATTTTCCCCTACTTTTTAGGAGGGGAAAAGTGAGTCTTATAGAACAAAAAATGCGGTAATTTCTGCTGTAAATCAAAAAGCTTGGCGTCCTCCCAAAATTAAGCAATTAATCTCCACTTCTGCTGATAAGTAGTTGGTAGACTGAGTCGAGCTGTAGCTAAATTAAGGCTTTCTCCAAGACTTTCCAAGACTTTCGCTAAGACTTTTAACTTGAGCTTTTAACTCAAGCTTTGTGAATATATTAGTTAAGGAAAAGCTGCCAAATGTTGTAGATAAAATACTGAGGCTGATAAAAGCTGAATAAAAACTGATAAAACTAATAAAAACTTAACAAAAACCACACAACTGAATGTTTTAATATGCCCCGGGACCTGCTGGTGAAGGGTGGGCAATAAATTGTTGTTGTTGTTATACATTCAGGGTAATTTGGGGCTGTATGTCAAGATTGGATTACTGAAATGTGCTGTATATGGGCTTCCCTTGTGCTCATTCCAGAAGCTGCAGTTAGTGCAGAATGCTGCAGCATGATTGCTGACAGTAGCAAGACCTTGTCAGCATATAACACCCTGTTGGGTTGAAATCACGACAGACAAGTGGTAGGTGTCATATGAGAGGCGTCTCCCCGGGGCGAGCCCCGGGAACTCTCTTTTATTGAATATTACAAACATTGCCACAGGTGTGCTTGTGGCTGATTGGTTGATACAAACACAAAGCAACTTGTTGCTGATTGGTTAACATAGGTACAGAGCGGGAATTACATATGACCATTTATCACTGATAGATCAAAGACTGGGAAACAGAGCTGGAACTAGACAGGCATGGTCTCCTGATTGATCAAATCAATGGCAAATTCAGAGGGTGTGTTTTTTGAAAAGTTTGCAGCAGCAGAAACTAAAGGTGGAAAACTCTCTAATTGCCCTGGCCCGAGAGTGGGGCCGCAATGGAGTTTCCCGGACTCCTGCATTGATTAGCCCAATGATAGCCTTTGCCACATTTCGGGCGTTTTTTAGAAGGTTTAGCCTTAGAGGCAGCACCATCCTTGTTTGCCCCCCCCCGCCAGGGGCTCTGCATTGCTTGGCAAAATGGCCTGGGCGCTTACAATTAAAGCAGTTACCCGTAGGCCTATTGGTAGCTTGGATTGCGCCAGCAAGCAAAGACATCGCATGGCTCTGGCTACCAACATCCGCACAGGCTTGAATCATATCAGCCAGGTCATATTTAGGGCGATGTATGATTGACTGCAAAGCTTTCTTGCAATCGGTGTTTGCGTTTTCAAAGGCCAATTTTTTCATCAGTTCATTTTGAGCTGTAGTGTTATCAATCTGCCTAGTGACTGATTCTTTCAATCTATCTATAAACTGATGGTATGGCTCCGAATGCTGTTGCTTAATATTAACAAAGGAGCTCAGCGGTTGCCCTGAAACAGGGACTTTCCGAAAGGCGCGTTGTACACAGGTCGCGGTGCGACTAAAATGTACAGGTGTCAGCGTTGCCTGGGCTGTTATATCATTATACTGACCAGCGCCATAGAGTTGATTGGCAGTATGCTGCGGATCAGACAGGGCTGATGCGCTATGTTTAAATTCACTCTCAAACACCACATACTGAGCTGGGGATAAAAGCATGCGCATCAGGTCTTTCCAGTCCTGAGGTAGCATTATGTAACCAGTTGCTATGCCTTCTAGCATTCCTGTCACATAAGAGGATTTTAGACCAGAATCAGCAATGGCTTTCCTTAATTCTCTCATTACAGAATAAGGAAGCGACTCATAAAAAACCTGCTGTTGAGCAGTTCCAGGGTTTGAATAGGTGATAGGGAAAGCAGACGGCATTTCACCTGGCCACTCAGACTCCTCCTCTAAGGACAGGAGCCCTTTCTGCCTGGCCAAAGAAAGCACAGCGCGCACAGCTCCCATAGAGCAAACAGGGGCTGTGGCAGACGGAGGAGGGATGGGGGGGGAGGATGCAGGCTGAGGAGGGAGGGACGCAGGGAGGGATTGGCTGGGCTGCAAAGGAGAAGGAGGCAAAAGCTTTGGGTAAGGTGGGGGATTGTCTGCGATGGCTAGAAGTGCAGGGGCCGAGGGAGACACCCCAAATTTAGCAACGGCGTCTGCACATTTCTGCCAAGTGAGCAGACAATGAATCGGAGCCCTTGGTTCTGTAAAAAGGGTCTTTCCGATCTTTTGCCAAGTCTCTACTTCCAAAGAACCAGCCTCAGGATAAAAGGGACATTGGCAATTAATCTCACATAGCAATTGTTCAATTTCTTTCAAGGAAATATTAACACCCACCGCTCGCTGTCTAACTAAATAAAGCAATTCTTTAGCATGCTCTTTCTGGAATTTAGTCAATTCCCCTCCCATACTCACGAAGTAGCGCGCTGAGACTTTTCCAGTCGAGTGAAGTATGAGGGCTGGCTGCGTAAGGGATCTGGCACGTCGGGGGTCACCAGATGTTGGGTTGAAATCACGACAGACAAGTGGTAGGTGTCATATGAGAGGCGTCTCCCCGGGGCGAGCCCCGGGAACTCTCTTTTATTGAATATTACAAACATTGCCACAGGTGTGCTTGTGGCTGATTGGTTGATACAAACACAAAGCAACTTGTTGCTGATTGGTTAACATAGGTACAGGGCGGGAATTACATATGACCATTTATCACTGATAGATCAAAGACTGGGAAACGGAGCTGGAACTAGACAGGCATGAAACCTCCTGATTAAATTATAACTAAAGATTAATATTGAGAGAACATAACATGAAGGAATACAACAATCACGTTCCGTAGATGTGGTCAGCAATGCATTAAGAACAGGTCAGGATACACTGTTTCATGAACTCAATGGGAACTGTTCAGAACATTCTCAGACTCTTGTGCAGAAGCAGAGAAAAGATTATGAGCGAGACTTCCCAGAATGCAAGAGTTATGTGCAGTAAGAGAACTGCAGAAAGAAAACTTCCCTTCAACACCCAAGCTAAGAAACCTGCAAGGGTTGCTCATTTGCTACTGGGCCATGTTCATGGTGTTAGTATATATAGCCTTTAACAGCTTGGGACCAGTTTACCTGCAAGATAGTCTTACCAAATATATGCCCAGTGGACTGTTCTGATCTGTCAAACAGGCACTGTTACAAATGCCCTGTAATACTTGTTCTGCACTTGTAAGAAGTTAATATTTTAGGGTGGCAGCACTGATGCTTTGGAACTCCCTGTCCATTGACATCAGGCAGGTGCCCTCACTGTACTCCAAGGTACAGTGGTACCTCGCAAGACGAATGCCTCGCAAGACAAAAAACTCGCTAGACGAAAGGGTTTTTCATTTTTTGAGCTGCTTCGCAAGACGATTTTCCCTATGGGCTTGCTTCGCAAGACGGAAACGTCTTGCAAGTTTGTTTCCTTTTTCTTAACACCGTTAATACAGTTGCGACTTGATTTCGAGGAGCAACTCATAGAACGCGGTGTGGTAGCCTTTTTTGAGGTTTTTAAAGACTGGTGATTTTTGAAGCTTTTCCAAAACTTTCCCGACACCGTGCTTCGCAAGACGAAAAAAATCGCAAGACAACAAAACTCGCGGAACGAATTAATTTCGTCTTGCGAGGCACTACTGTAACTGCCAAAAACATTTTTGTTTAGGTAAGCCTGTCCAGACATGTAGAAGGCAGACACATCTTAATTTGGTTTTCAGCTTGTCATTGACTTTAATTATTCATTGAATGTTTTAAATCAGGGGTCAGCAACATTTTTCAGCCATGAACTGGTCCACCGTCCCCCAGGCCATGTGGTGGGCCGGACTATTTTTTTTTGGGGGGGGGAGGGGGGAATGAACAAATTCCTATGCCCCACAAATAACCCAGAGATACATTTTAAATAAAAGCACACATTCTACTCATGTAAAAACATGCTGATTCCCGGACCGTCCGCGGACTGGATTTAGAAGGCGATTGGGCAGCATCCAGCCCACAGGCCTTAGGTTGCCTACCCCTGTTTTAAATAGTAGTGTAGTATTTTTCTTTTTTTCTTTTTACTTATGATTTCATTGTTTTATTCTTTTTGTAAACCGCTTTGACACTTTTTCTTTTTACGATCTAGTGGTGTATAAATAGTATACAATAAATAATTTGAATATGGATGTCTCTGCTAGGTTCGGGCTGGTGAGTCTCTTATGAAGCTTGTTGCTGACCTAAAACAGTTCCTGATCCTCAGTGACTTCCCTTCCATCAACAAAGCCATCAACCAGCGGAACCAGCAGTTGCGCAGCCTTCAGGAGGAATGCGACAAGAAGCTTATTACCCTGCGTTATGAGATCTCGATAAACCTCTATGAGCTGGAGGAAGAATATTACTCTTCCAGGTACAAGTGAAGCCATGGACAGTTGCCCTATAGTAACCACAACAATTGCCTGCTTCTGACATGGGGTGGGGGCGGGGTGTGTGTGAAAATAACAACTGTCCTTGTTTTAAAAAGCATCCCTAAATTCCCAGCACCCAAAGAATCTGGGCCCCAAAGCCGTTTTACTGAGTACTTCATGTTTGACATGAGATGTGGCCATTTTGGAGGGCAAGCACACCATGTAACTAGGACTTTCTCCACAGAGATGTGGAGGTGAGCTTTTCTCCTGCCCCCTCATCAGCATTGTGATCTTGTCACCTAAATGACTTGCAAACAGGAACAGGTATTGGATCTTAAACTGCCCAGAGTACCCTAATCACTAGTCAGTGTAAACTGCAATCCTAACCATGTCTACTCAGAAGTCCTCTTGAATTCAGTGGGGTTTGTTCCTAGCTAAGTGGAATTAAACTGCTTTGAAGCTTTTTTTACAATCAAGTGGTGTATAAATTTTATGAAATAAATAATAAATGAAGATGGCAGCTTTAGGCCACATTCATACAATACATTTAAAGCACTATGATGCCATGCTAAACAGTTATGGATTCCACCAAATAATTAGGGGAGCTGTAGTTTTCAAATGGTGCAGAGATTACAGGGTTACAATTAATTCCCAGAGTTCCCTGTGAAGAGGGATTGATTGTTAAGCCACTCTGGGAATTGTAGGTCTGTGAAGGGAACAAGGGCCTCCTAATAGTACTTAGCACCCTTAACTACAGCTCCCAGAATTCTTCAGGAGAAGCCATAATTGTTTAAAGTGGTATCGGATGCATGGGAGAAGCATGTGGTAGTCAAACAACAACATCTGAAGGGCTGCAGTTGAGAAGATATGGAACTTTGGGGTTTAGGATGCAATCATATGCACCCTTAGCTGAAAGGGATCACAACTGAATAGAGTGGGGCTTGGGTCACGGTCCGGTTCACGGGCGATCAAAGACCCGGCTGGGGACGTCGGGACCGGGGGCAAGATAGCGGGGTGGGAGCAGGAATAGGAGTCCAGAAGCCAGGGGTCAGAAAGCCAAGAGTCCAAGGGTCAGAGAGCCGGGAGTCAAGAAGCCAAGGGTCCGAGGGTCAGGAAGCAAGAAGTCAGGGGTCCAAGGATCAAGAAGCAAGGAGTCAAACGCAGCAAGGCAAGGAACGTGTTGCTGTGGCAAAGAGCCGAAGGGAAAATGCTGACCTTATATCCCTTCCCGGCTCTTGCCACCAGGTGCTGTGAGTTACCAATTGGCCTCACCTGTCTGGCCATGCCTTGCCTCTTCAGAACAAACTTAGGAAGGCCCCAGTCCTGCAGAGACCTATTGGTCACAGGGCCTGGCTCCTGCACGCACACCTGACAGCTTGCTTCTGAGTAAAGATACATAGGATTGGACATAATAAGCATTTTTTCTTCTGTCTGTAATGACTGGACCATGAGTTTCCAGTTTCGGAACGTTAAGATGCATCAAAACAAAGCAATATTTTAAGGAGTCTTTTGTTATGCCATTATATTATATTATAGTATTATATTATTATTATTATTATTTTATTATTATTATTATACACACACATATATCCCATTAAAAATATTTGCTGCAAGCTTTATTGTAAATAAAACAGCAGTGTGTATGGGGAAATATAATTGTCATTTCAGCTGATAACTACATTTTTTTTAAGCAAACCCACAGCTTGTTTTTGAAAACCTTCCCACCGCTTATCTTATGCAAAGCTTGTTCCTCTCCTTCCAAAAGTCTTCCACTGCTTTATTTTCTTTTGCACCTCTTGTTTGCTTCAGAGCAGGATTTCCACAAGCAAGAAGGACCAAGATAAATGGTTACACACTTGCAGCATCTTTTTTTTTTTTAAAGGGGGGGGGGAGTATGGCTCAGTGGCGGAGCATCTTCTTTGCATGCAGAAGGCCCCAGGTTCAGTCCCCGACATCTCTAGGCAGGGCTATCAGAGACTCCCTATCTAAAATGCTGGAAGTAAGAGTACACAATACTGGGATCAATGAACCAGTGTTGTGACTTGGGATGAGGTAGCTTCCTATGTTGCCTTTCAGTATCATGAGGACTGAAGTGTTGCTTTACTTTTAGGTGAAGAACAATAGCTCAGTGGCAGAGCACATCCTTTGTATGAGGATGGTTCTGGGTTCAATCCTTGGTATTTCCAGTGTGGGCTGGGAAAGACTCCCTTTCCCCAAAACCTTGGAGGGGATGCGGTATAACCTGATTACTAGCTGTTGTTACCAGTAAGGTGAGTGCTGTCTCCCCAGCTTTGTTGCATTTTGACAGTTGAACATTCCGGTGGTTGCACCAAGACAACATTTTCCTGCCCCCCCCCCCCCGGCCCTCTTTGTAGTGATCCGGTGGGATTGATATGAGGAATTATAACAAATATAGAGTAAACCATCTGTATCAGCAATGAAAGCATTGCGTTGACTGGGTTTAAACTATTTTGATATGATTCTTGATCAATCCACACCTCTGCATCCCTGTTTCATTTCTCTTTCTTGACCAGTCACGTACACTGCCAGTTGCTTCGACAGGCAGGCGTCCTGGGCCATAAAGATAGTGGGCAAGCTTCTTTGAAGTAGCCTTTCCAATATGTTAATCTCAGGATGTTGATCTTAGGGCCAGGAAATAGTTTCACAGGAAGGTGATAAAGATGCCTATCTCCTTGCCATCCTTCCATCCTCTCTTGTTTACTCCTGTTTGTGATCTCCGGAGTTTCTCTAGTCCTCTTTTATTTACTCTCAGATTATGTATGCATGCTCAGAGTAGTAGTCTTTGTAGTTAAAAGAATTTCTTTTGATTTAACTTTGTTCTCACATGGGTTTGTTGAAATGCTCAGAAGAAATCTGATTGGTTCTTTTGAACACTCTGTAAAAGTTCTTTTGTGAATAAAACGACCTGGGCCAAGGGGTGGAGGCACACAGAGAGAGATTATTATACGCACCCTTCCCAGAGTCTTGCTGGTTCAAGCCTCTGTGTGTATTCTTATTAATCAGAGTTCAATCCTTCCTTTACTTTGGGAACGCCTCACCTCTTCTCTTGCAGCAGGCCTCAGCTGTATTTGCAAGAAGCCACATTTCTCTAGGCACCACCTCACAGGGTAGCCAACCCAGTGCCCAGTGCAGTCAAGATGGGAAGTTTGCTTCTCTTGTGGCTGTGTCTTTGGCGTGCAGGCATTCTTTTAGTGTTCCCTACCTACGAGTGAAATGTAGATCCCTTGGGAACTGTGCTCTCTTAGATGGAATTTCTTGTGGGGAAAAGTTAGGCTGTTGCTTATAGTCTGACATTTTAGTATCTGAATAGGAATTTTAGAGCAGGAGCTGCCTTCAAGGCAGCCCAAGATGGCAGAAATTTAAGCCATTGAAATTATTGCCACTGGATACAAAATTATAAGAAGAGTGTCTTTGTCCACATGGTCGGTTTCTCTTGAAGGTGCAGAAGCTGTAAACAAAATGAAAAAAACTTGGTGGCCCTAGTACTAAATTAAGAACAACTATTAAAAAGTAATAATATTACGTTTTCAGTACTGTATTTTCTCCGTATCAGTTGTGTAAGCTAAGACTCACATCCCTATCCTGCAAATACCTACTCTATTGAGTAGCTTCAGGGAGCAGTGTTCAAAGGTTGTTTTCGACTAAAGGAACAGGCCTTAGTCCTTTTCCCATACTCCAGTTGCTAGAGTATTTGGCTTTTTCCCTTCCGATCAGCTGTATAAGGAATTAAAGCCCTATCATGTAACTACTTACTGTATAAGCTGATGCCTCTTTCTACCACACCCTTCTCTGCAAACCATCTGCTCACACTTTGGTAAAAGTCTGGATGTGGACCTTAGCGTACATGTACAGTCATACCTCAGGTTGAAGTTGCTTCAGGTTGAGCGTTTTCGGGTTGCGCTCTGCCGCGACCCGGAAGTAACAGAACGGGTTACTTCCGGGCTTCATCACATGCGCAGATGCTCAAAATGACGTCATGCGCATGTTCAGACGCGGCAAATCGCAACCTGCAGAACAGATCCCATTCACATCCAGAGGTACCACTGTATTTGAAAACAGGACTGGGCCATCTAAAACATTGCAAAACTACTGACAAAACTACTGCCAACATTTCTTTTCTTTCTTAAAATTTATTTAATCATTTTTTCAATACAAACAACAACCGCAAAAGACACTGACAGGGAACTGCCATCAGCTCAGAGACGAGAGGTGGAAAGGCAGTTGTCTTACAGGGAGCCTCCGAAGATCGTGCAAAGCAGCTCTTCCTCCAGTGGGGAAGGGATGCAGGGCTCGGAAGATGCAAGAGAGAGCCGCAACACCGAGCCTGAGCAAAGCGGGGGAGAGGCAGGTCCCCCTTTGCCCACGCCCTCTCTGCGCAGTCAGTTTACGCGCAGATAGGGGAGGCGTAGGATGGGGGTCAAAAGACTGCTATGCTGGGGAAAGTTTAAGGACCGCCCACTCCCAGATTCTGCTAGCGACTGAGCAGACATGGACTTGAGACGCTCTGCACTGTAAATGAGTTTGTACAGATAATAAAGCCTGGAAAAGACCGGTGGGAGTCTTGCCTGTTCGCTCTCGAGCAACCATGCCAGCACATAACAGACACATACAACGAAAACCATAGTAACACTAATAACACAATTTGACAAGTCAGATTTGAATACTGATATGACTACACCTTTTTAACAATATTTCCCCACCTCTCTCTCCTCCCCCTACTTCCCACCACTGTCCGCCTTATCACTTAAATACTCCTTCCAGATTTCTTCATATTTATCCATTCTTAATTTGCGTCGACATGCAATTTGTTCATATGTAGCTAGTCTGTCCATATTATCAATCCATGTGCTCAATGGAATCTTTTTGCGGCTCTTCCAATTCATCAAAACAAGTTTTTTTGTTTCTAATATGGCACGGTACATCCATTTTTTTTGACCCCTTGTAATCTCCCACGTTTCCGGAATATAATTTAGAATTAAATTCAATTCCCCTAAATAACAATTTCTTTTTATTACTCTTGCTATAGATATCCTCACCTCACACCAAAATGATCTTATCATCGGGCAGTTAATCATCATATGTACTAAGTTCGCATTTTTACTCCCACATCTCCAGCAGTTGTCTGCACTTGTCATTTTCTTCTGGTATAGTTTTGCTGGAGACCAGTGGACTCTGAATATCTTTTTCTGTTGAATAAAACTTAGTCTTAGATCCATAGAGGCTATTTCTGTTGATTTTATACTTGACTCCCATATATCATTTGTACCCCTAACTCTTCACTCCATTTTTGTCTATCATATTCTAAATCATATTTCTTCCTGTTGAGTAGGGTTTTATATAGTGCAAGTGTAGAGTTTTTTGTTTTTGTTGCAGAAATTAAATCTTATAGCAGCATGGGTGTTTCCGATGCTGCTATAGCATCAGAGCCAAACTGCCTTTCCAACATATGTTTCAATTGGATGTATTGCCATTGTGTTTCACTGGTTAATCCATACTTTACTTGCAAAGTCTTATATTCCACAAATTTGTAATTTTCATTAATTAATTGATTCAATGTCAAAATACCATTTTTCATCCAATTTTGCCAAATTATTACTTGATTTTCAATTTTTAATTTTGGGTTGGCCCATATTGTTAATTTCTCATGCTGATAGGGGTCATCCTTATTATTTTTATTTATATTCATCCAAATTTTTATAGGTGCTTTAATAGTCTCCAGGATAATAGGATATTTCATAAAATTGGAGCCAGGTTTAGTCCACCCTACAAGAGGTTCAAATAAACTATATTCGAGAGTAGCCCAATTGGGATTACTGCTAGCTCTCCAATCATTAGTCTTACTCAGTTTACACACTTTTGTCTACTTGAAGAAGCCATGGTCCGATCTGCAAAATACAAATATTTAGGTTACAAAACTGTAAAAATAAAGAAAAATTAAGTTTGCAAAATAATAATTACCATGTGGTTAGGGTAGATCAACATGTCAGTGTCCACTTATCCCCAGTGTAAATATGACATATCGGCAAAAGTCGGAAATTGAAAGATAACTATAGCATGTACACGGAAATCGATTTCAGATTTGAAATCAGCATTGAAAGAACATATAAAAACAGTTGAAAAATCTCATGCAAAAGAAAATGAAAACATTTTTGATCCCCAGTATACTGTGTATCCCAAGGGAATACATTTTTTTGCATACCTCCAACTGTACATAGATATACATGTCATTTTCAATGCTATACATGTCACGTTCAATGCTATATAAGTCACTTACATTTATACTCATATTGTAGTACTTTGGCTATGTGTTTAATAAAATATTGAATTTTTGCATTGTGAAAAACAAAGATTATGGTGAAAAGTGAAAAACATGAATTGCAAAAAAACTAGAGCTTACAGAACAAAACTAACTTCAGATATGAAATCAGCATGTCAGAATTAGGTTAGAACAACTGCAGGTGTCAATGCAACAAAAATTTTGTTCCGCAGTGTTATCAGTTAAATGATAATTGCTGAAAATATGAGTGTGCCTTTCCCATTTTGTAGACAATAAAAATGAAACGGTTGTTGATGGGATGCAACACAGATACTAGAGGCATGTGAAAGAGCAGAGGAGTGATTCAATTTCTGATATACAAGCAGGAACCATATTAGGTGTGTGATTCAATTGACGTGTGATGCATGGGCCCTTTTGAACCGGAAGAAGGCAGAACGGGCAGGTGCATATATAGAATAAATATTCATAACTGTTCATAAATGCACAAGGTAAACACACATACATAAGCATATAAACCACATGTCTAAAATAGTACAAGAGAGTAATCCTGTAGCCATTTTGACTCCCCCCAAAGGACCTCAAATATTTCTCGGCAGCATGAGGCTGGGAGAAACTTTCCAATTGTCTTTTCATTTGCAAATCCTCCCTGCAAATCCAGTCTGGCAAGTTTCTGCTAAGCTGAGCAGACTATCAATAAAGTGTAAATTTGTAAAAAGGAGATTCAGGAACTTAAGTATTTACCATTTCAAAGGAATGGCCAGGCTACCCAGAAAATGCAATCAGTAAGGCATTATCAGGTATTCTAGCAGACAGAAGAGAAGCAACACACTCAAATTTCTGCTGAAGACCACCTTCTGTGATGTATGTATGATGTTTCTGGGGTGGTCTTAGGCTACAGGGTGGGCAGTTTTCAAAGTCTTGTGCACCATTGTTCTAAGTCTCTCTTGCCTCCTTGCAAGGAGGGGAGGGAACTCTGTTGCAACAGAAAAATAAAGATCTGCCTTGCTTTCAGTGCATCCTACCGCCATTCCTTTCTGACCAATCATGGACTTAGTGGACTCCGTCCCTTGGGGAGTTGGGCAGCAAAAGCCAACCTCCTTATTTTCTATAACATTTAGTTCCTCTAACTCAGTACAGACCCTCCAAGTGTCCCTATTTTCCAGGGTTGTCCTTGATTTAGAAAAGCCTTCCCAGTTTTTGATTTGATCCCAGAATGTCCCACTTTTCATTAAAGGTAAAGGGACCCCTGACCATTAGGTCCAGTCGTGACCGACTCTGGGGTTGTGACGCTCATCTCGCTTTATTGACCGAGGGAGCCGGTGTACAGCTTCCGGGTCATGTGGCCAGCATGACTAAGCCGCTTCTGGCGAACCAGAGCAGCACATGGAAACGCCGTTTACCTTCCCACTGGAGCGGCACCTATTTATCTACTTGCACTTTGACGTGCTTTCGAACTGCTAGGTTGGCAGGAGCAGGGACCGAGCAACGGGAGCTCAAGTCCTAGGCTCTGTGGTTTAACTCACAGCGCCACCCGCGTCCCTCCACTTTCATTAGGTTGTCCCTATTTTCATTGGAGAAAAGTTGGAGGGTGTGGAGTTATCCCACCCCGAGTCATCTGAAGGCAGTTTTTCAATGTTTACTGTTTTATTATGTTTTTATAAATGTTGGAAGCTGCCCATAGTGGCTGGGGCAACCCAGTAAGATGTATCGGGTATAAATAATAAAATTATAATTATGGAATGGGATGTCCCTATTTTCATCAGAGAAATGTTGGAGGGTATGCTGTCAGTATTGTATATACTGTCTGACATCAGCTCTCCATGAATGGAGACAGGGAATCTCCCAGCCCTACTTGGAAATGTCAGGGATTTAATCTGGGACCTTAAAGCCCTCCCTTAGAAAGAGCGTTCCATAAATGTGGGAAGTGAACCCTACGCTGACTGGGGAATTCCTCATGCCTGCTTTCGTGCGCAGGTGTGGTTTGCAGCCGCATGCTCGCTTTGATACTGTCATCGGCCATAAACCGATTACGCTCTAGTCACGGACCAGGATTCTCTATGGATGAGGAGCGGCCTTCTGTAGCTTTGCATCTCTACGGTGAAAAGCCACAACGACCATAGACGTATAACTATAGAGTTTACTTCCGCTCCGCGGATTTCTAAAGCCCGCTCAGCGGCTCTTAAATATATTACCCCGAGCTTCCTGCCCTTTCCTTTTCGAAGCTGAAGCCAAAATGGTGAGTTGTTGTGGCTGTTGTTGTAGCGGCGGACTCTCAATCCGCCGCCATCGGTCCTCTAAACGGGCTAATGGTTGGGCTTCTTCTGGCAGGGGAGGCACGGGACACCCGGGAGAATCCTTGGCTCCTTGTATTGGGGAGAGCGGATGAAATGGGGAACCGGCTTGGGGGCCCGGGCCTGGTGCAGGCCTCCGATGTGTGTGCGGCTCGCCCGCTTTTGGTAGGGAATTCACTGAATCGTTCTTTGAACTTACGCAGCCCAAGGGGAAGAAGGCCAAGGGGAAGAAGGTGGCTCCGGCCCCTGCTGTGGTCAAGAAACAGGAGGCCAAGAAGGTTGCCAATCCTCTCTTTGAGAAAAGGCCCAAGAATTTCGGCATCGGTGAGTTGGAAAAAGGAATTGGGGATTGGAATGATGGGTCTCTGCAGCCCTGTTGATCCATCAAGGAGCCTATACTGAATAGGCGTTTCACAGGAAGTGGGAAATACACGCCTGTCTCTAAAATACATGTGCATGGGGAATACTGCTGGTTTTGTTGCATTTTGACCAGTGACTATTTATTTGTCTATTTATGACAAGTATTTATATGCTTCTGTATCCTAGAAATATATCGCTGAGGTTTTGCAACATTATTAAACCATACAGTAAAATCATTTTTGAAAAGCAAGTTAAAAACAAAATAATTTAAAGCAAGCATCAGTTGATCATTGAGGAGGGATCTACTCTTAAATGCCTGCATAGGCCTTAGGGAGTAGCAATTTTTAATTGATATTTCATTGGAAGAATTTCATTTTTAAAAAAAGTGATTAGAAAAGGAAAATATGAACAAGAATTAAAATAAAAAATACTCAATTAGGTTTCCGTACATATTAAGACTAATGTATAGCCTTAATATTCTGTTACAAATATGTTTATCAATAACCTAGTATTTTCTGTATAAACTCGTCCCAAATATCCAAAGAAAGTGCATCTATAAGTGGTTGTTCATATTTTGCTAATATTGCCATGTTATCAAGCTATTGATTATGGAGAATTATAACTATTCTTCTAGTTAATTGGTCCCTTAGCCACCATTAGGGCATGTAGAATCTATTTTTGCTGTCCCATTGTCACTTTCCATACAATAGGTACAGGGGTACTGTATATCGTTCAAAAGAATATGCCCGTCTGAAAATCTTAAATTCCTCAGTGACATATTTATATAATCAATCGCAAAAAAGTGTGAGACATTGTAAAAGTATGTGTATCAAAAAAGCATTATCCATATTACAACTCTAGCAAAAGGCTACATTAGATAGCACTTTCTTATACAAGCGTAAGGGAGTCCAATAGATTGTGAATAATATTTTCTGCTCCTTAAGTCTTAATTTAAGATTCATCGATGCATTTGATATCGAAGCTTAAACATTTCCCCAAGGTCTGCATGATAGTGGACATACCAATTCCTTATTCCAATCATTTTTTAAACTCTGCATATCAAATTTATTTATTGATACTAAATATCTAAAAAGTAATCACTGGCTTCTTAGTTTCAAATGAATTATCCAATTGCCCCAGTATTTTAGGTGTCTCAAGCTGAGAAGACCACTGGACCGAACAGAATTATTAAAAGATGCTGTAACTACAGGTATTGTCATTGGGCTGCAACTGGTAGATGGTATTTCTCTCTTAATGCATTATATGTATAAAATTAATTTTCCTCATCTATCAGTTGGTTTGTCCAAGGTCAATACCCTTATCCCATGCAGCTTTTCTATATTACCACGTTTTTTCCAGAGAGTGTTTTGCATGTGAAAATGGGTCAAATTTATTTTTATTGGCTAATACATTCCATATCTTTCTAGCTGACTTAATTGTTTCAAGAGTCATTTGAACTTCCAAATATTTTGATCCTGATACTGCCCAGCCCATTAAGATCATCAACAGGTTTCCAATAATACTTGTCAGTAAATATGCCTGGTGGTATAATTCAGAATTCCAAATCCACTTTCTTTAATTAGTAATTGCATTTTCTGCAAAGGTATTATTTGTATTTTTGAGCCCCAAAGGCATTTCCTAAACAAAGAGTTTATCTTTTGGAAATATGACCCAGATATAAAAAACTGGAAGTCCTCTCAGAATATAGATAAATCTGGGAATAATATTCATTTTTAGGGCATTCATTCTTCTCTAAAGGGTAAGGCTTAATAACCCTAACTATTGATGTCTAGATGTTATTTATATTAATTGTTACTAGTTATGTTATATCTCTTGGTATTAACATGCCCAAATTAAATAGATTCGGTAGAAATTTGATTTTGCTTAATTAGGTGTGTGATTAAATTTTCACCTACTGGCATCTCAGTTCCTATTTGGAATAATTAATAGTGTGTCTTGATACCTTGCCAAAATATCATCTGCAAATAACACTAATTTGTATTTAACTGAGTTGAGAACTACGTAAATCTCAAAATGTTGCCAGGGGTTCTAAACCTATTAAAAAGCAAACATGAAAGTGGACACCCTTCTCTGGTTCCTTGGGCCAATTGAAACAGAGCAGATATAATGCCATTTACTTTAACTCCAGATGTGGTTGAAACGTACAGTATTTTAATCCATTCCAGCAGAAATCCAAATTTATTAAAGCTGCTTCTGTGTAGTCTATAAATTTTGTTCAAAGCCTTCTCAGTTTCTAATGATATAATTAAAAATGGATTCTTATTTTTATTAAATGTATCAAGTCCACCACTAGTCTAATACTATCTGCGGCTTGTCTTGTTTTTATGAAACCAGTCTGGTCACTCATATTTCCTGAGCTACTATATTATTTAATTCATTTTTTGGTATTTCCTTGTACAATATAGTGGTTGGACTTCCAATCATTTGTGTTCAAAGGTCCTTAAGTTCCTCTTTTAACATTTTCCCCTTGTTATTCTTTAATTTGTTTTTATCAGAGGAATATGCAATAATTCAGCCACACATATACATTTTATATGCTTCCCATTCAAATGGTCTTGCAGAAGCTGTTGCAGAATTAGAATCAAAATATTACATAGTTTCTGTTCACATATGTTGTATAAATCATTCATCGTTAAGAAGGGAAACATTTAAATACCCCATTTTTTTACCTTGGCTGTTTTACTAAATTCACATTTCAAGATTACTGCGCTGTGATCTGATACACATTGTGGATTTGATTATTGAGGATGATGCTAAAAATTGGTCTTATTGAAAGAAATTCTGATGGTCTGGTGATAAGAAAGTGAATTCTCCTTTGGTAGGGTGCATTAGTTTCCACAGATCTTTTAAATTTATATCTATCATATATTTCTTAATTGCTTGTCTCGCTAAATATGTTTTCTTTATCAGTGTATTTCTATCTAAATTAGGATTTATGTAATAGCAAACTTTTTGGCAGGCATTTAGAAGGGCCTGGTGTTTCCACTATGTTTTGGAAGACCAAGCTTCTCTGGGCTGTGAGCAAATGATGCAAAAGAATATTTGCTATCAGAGTGATGCTGCTGACAATCTTCTCCACCAAGATCGCTGATGCTCCTGCCACCTTTGCTCTGGGCTGAAAACCAGGAATACAAAAGGATAACCAGTAATTGCTAAGGAAGCAATTATTTTGAGTTGTCATTTTGCCTTTCAGGGCAGGACATTCAGCCCAAACGGGACCTGACTCGCTTTGTGAAATGGCCTCGTTATATCCGACTTCAGCGCCAAAGAGCCATCCTCTACAAAAGGTTGAAGGTGCCTCCAGCAGTTAACCAGTTCACTCAAGCATTGGACTGTCAGACAGGTGAAGGCCGGCTCCTTTCCTTGGCTCTAAGGTGGAGTTGCAGAAGGAGGTGGGGTAGCTGCTCAGATTCCTTGAATTGAATGTGCACCCCATGTTTTGGGAGTTTGCTGGAAAGAGGCAAGTGTGAGAGAACTAGTTTTACACAGTGCTATAGTAAGAAAGGTAGGGACGCGGGTGGCGCTGTGGGTTAAACCACAGAGCCTTGGGCTTGCCAATCAGAAGGTCGGCGGTTCAAATCCCCACGATGGGGTGAGCTCCCGTTGCTCAGTCCCTGCTCCTGCCAACCTAGCAGTTCGAAAGCACGAAATGCAAGTAGATACTGCTCCAGCGGGAAGGTAAACAGTGTTTCCATGTACTGCTCTGGTTCGCCAGAAGCGGCTTAGTCATGATGGTCACATGACCTGGAAGCTGTACGCCGGCTCCCTCGGCCAATAAAGCGAGATGAGCACCGCAACCCCAGAGTCTTCCACGACTGGACCTAATAGTCAGGGGTCCCTTTACCTTTTTGTAGTAAGGAAGGGTTTTCCTTTGTGTGCAGATGATGCTAGCAAAATATTTGCTATCTGAACTTCCTTGATGACTCCCAACCACCAAGATCACTGATGCACAAAAGTCATGTCCTTTAGGGGAGGGGGATAACTGGAACATGGTGTTTAAGAGAGAGGCTTTCCTCTGAACGGTTCCAATTGTCTTCCACAGCTACTCAGCTTCTGAAATTGGCCCACAAATACAGGCCTGAGACGAAGCAAGAGAAGGAGCAGAGGCTACGGGCCCGTGCAGAGCAAAAGGCTGCAGGCAAAGGCGACATCCCTACCAAGAGGCCTCCTGTGCTCAGAGCAGGTAACCTTCCTACTTTATATTTATACATTTAAACCTGGTTGAATGAAAGCTTGGACAACTAGCCGTATTTATTTATTGTGTTTATATCCAAAAAGTTCAAGATGGCGTAGATGGTTCTCCCCCTCCTCATTTTACCCTCGCAAACAACCCTGTAGGGTAGGCTGGGTTGAAATACAGTGACTGGCCCAAGGTTGCCCAGTGAGCTCCATGGTTGAGTTGCGGTTTGAACCCTGGTTTCGCCCAGGTAACCACTGCATCACACTGGCTACCGCGATGATGTATGAATTTCTTCATCTGAACTGCAGACTGAAGAGCATAACAGAACTTTTTAACCCTGAGCAGTAGCAGGCCCTTCCTCTGCTAGTCCTTGACATGGCTAGGAAAAGCTGGCAGCTTGGTGCTTTGTTAACACCACTTGAGCCACTGTGCTTTTCCACAGACAGGGAGCTTTGGATTTCTTTATTTTTGCCTGGGAAAACAAACTTTTGTAGCACACTCAAGTTAACTGGCTTTTTCTGCAGGTGTCAACACCGTTACAACTCTGGTGGAGAACAAGAAGGCGCAGCTGGTGGTGATCGCACACGATGTAGACCCTGTTGAGGTAAGGAGGTGCAAGAGTCGGGGTCTTGTACCCAAAAGCTCAGATTTATGCTGCTAAGTGGTTTTTTAAATGAATAGCAGCCACTGCATTCTTGTATGGGTGTTTTCTGCTGTTTCTTTCCTTAGCTTGAACAAAATGGTCACCCACTCCTGCTCTAGATAATTCTTAACGTTGCCAGGTCACTATGGTTACTGTTGAAATGTGCTTGGCTGTACAACTTACTTTGGAAAACATCAGAGTCCTGTTAACAAATTTTCAAACTTGGCTCTTTTAAAAAATAAATAAATTATTAACAATTTCAACATAACAAATTATCAAAACATATATTCATTATTTCCCCCCTTCCCCCCCCCCCCCGAGACTTCCCTCAGCTCCTCTCTCTGATGTCTCAGCACATATTATTCTCTGCATGTTATGAAATTATACATATCCTTACATTATCTACCCTGTTATCAACCAATAAATTTGTGTATGTTTATTGAAAACCTGCCAAGGAGTCCAGTTCATTTTGTTGTCTTTAGATAATTTGTAAAAAGCTCCCATTCTTCCTTAAAGTCACAGTTGTCTTTGTCCCGCAATTTGTATGTCAATTTAGCCAGCTCTGCGTAACTCATCAATTTTTCTTGCCACTGTTCTTTCGTTGGGATTTCCTCGTTCTTCCATCCTTGTTCTATCAAGACTCTTGCTGCTGTTGTAGCATACATAAATAGGTTCTTTGTTTTTCTTGGCAGGTCTTGTCCTACAGTCCCCAACAGAAATGCTTCTGGTTTTTTTTACAAATGTCGTTTTAAACATTTTTTTCAATTCATTGTTTATCATTTCCCAAAAAAATTTAACTTCTCTACAATATCTGTACTGGTGTAATATACCATCTATACATCATTTTCATATAATTTTCTTTCAAAAGAGAACAATCTGTAAATTTCAAATTTACTTTCCACAATTTTTCCCAGTCCTCAAATTGTATCTTATGTCCTATATCTTGTGCCCATTTGATCATGACCAAATTGACCTCCTCATCTTTTGTTTCCCATTCTAGCAAAATACTATACGTTTTCTTCAACAGCTTCACTTCTTCTATAACGTTCTTTTGAAATCTAGAAGTTGTATACTAAACCCTTTCTTGCTGTCTTCTTTGTACATCTCATGTAATTGTCTGTAGTGTAACCAACTCTGAAAATGATCTTTTATTTCCTCATAATCTTTTAATTTCCATTTTCCTTCTTGATCCTCAACAAATCTCTGTATGTAGGCCACTTCCCCTTTTTGCCAAGCGGTTTGAGCAACGAAGCTTCTATTGGTGATGACCACCAGGGTGTTTTTTGTTCTAATAGGTCTTTTTTATCTCTCCCACACCCTCATTAATGATCTCCTGATTATATGATTATAAAATCCTTTGTGGACTTTCCGTTTCCCATACCATAAATATGCATGCCATCCAAATCTGTTATCATGGCCTTCCAAATGTAGTACTTCTTCCTTTTCCAGTTTTATCCAGTCCCTAATCCACACCAAACACGCAGCATCATAGTACAGTTTAAAGTCTGGCAGGGCAAACCCAGCTCTTTCTTTTATATCTGTAAGTGTCTTATGTTTAATCCTTGGCCTTTTGCGCCCTGCCCCCCAGACAAACTTGGAAATATCCTTCTGCCATTTGACTCTTTATAGAGCAGGGTATGGCTTTTGCAATGGTGCTTGAATTTCTTCATCTGACTGTTGGCTATTTGCAGATTAGTTGCGCTGCAGAAGGCGTGCTGGGGAGACCACACATTACAAGGAATGCAAAATAACTTTTGCTAGGTTATAATAACAAAATCAAAAACTCCTTTTACATTAATTATAATATATCAGTAAGCATGAACCAGCCAACAACCCACCCACCAGGGTACTGAGAGAGCTAGGTGCTGCTCTTTATATACTATACCCAACAGCTTAATTAACATAACTTAACAGCACCTGCTATACTGCTTCACAGCTGTAAAACTAGGTCACATTATTTGCGCTGGCCCTTAAAGAAATATACATCTTGTGGAACAATAATGAACCTTCAAATTTAAAGAGACCATTCAACACTGTGAAGAGCAAAATCATACGAGCTTTTTAACCCTGAGCAATTGCCAGAGCCCTTGTTGTGAAGTAGGGTTGGGGACAGCCCTGTTGTTAGACTCCTGCTCCCATCATCCCTAACCACTGGGGCTGATGGGAGTTAGGAGTCCAGTAAAGTCTGGAGGGCCACAGTTCCTAATTCCTACTGTATTAAAAACTGAACGACCGCCAGCTTTAAAGCATTTCTTCTCCCCTCTCTGATCCAGCTGGTAGTTTTCTTGCCTGCATTGTGCAGAAAAATGGGAGTGCCCTATTGCATCATCAAAGGCAAGGCAAGGCTGGGCTGCCTTGTCCACCGAAAGACCTGTACCTGTGTTGCCTTCACTCAGGTTAATCCGTAAGTAGCCCTGAAAACATTTTTCACCTATTTTCTAATTCAAATGAAGAAACCGAAGAGGCTGGTATGGTTTGGGGCAGTTACACCTTTAACCGCAAGCTAAACAGCTGTTAAAGCTGCAGCCTTTCCTCCTTCCGCGTCTGGAAATGCTAAGTTCACGTGCCAGCTGAGCAGTTGGTTCCCATATTGGTAACTACTGCATGACCCCAGGCCTGCAGGGCATTGACTGCATGTAAAGCTTAAAAGTTGGCATTATTGTTGCTAGCTTAGTGTGGCATCAAACTGTGTTTTTACTTAAAGGTTCACCCTAAAGTGGACCATAATGGGTGTTACGTTCAAACTATTGGATTGAGTCTTACTCAGAGCCGACCCATTGAAAATAATGGACATGCCTAACTTAGAATCATAGAATCATAGAGTTGGAAGAGACCACAAGGGCCATCGAGTCCAACCCCCTGCCAAGCAGGAAACACCATCAGAGCACTCCTGACATATGGTTGTCAAGCCTCTGCTTAAAGACCTCCAAAGAAGGAGACTCCACCACACTCCTTGGCAGCAAATTCCACTGTTGAACAGCTCTTACTGTCAGGAAGTTCTTCCTAATGTTTAGGTGGAATCTTCTTTCTTGTAGTTTGGATCCATTGCTCCGTGTCCGCTTCTCTGGAGCAGCAGAAAACAACCTTTCTCCCTCCTCTATGTGACATCCTTTTATATATTTGAACATGGCTATCATATCCCCCCTTAACCTCCTCTTCTCCAGGCTAAACATGCCCAGCTCCCTTAGCCGTTCCTCATAAGGCATCGTTTCCAGGCCTTTGACCATTTTGGTTGCCCTCCTCTGGACACGTTCCAGTTTGTCAGTGTCCTTCTTGAACTGTGGTGCCCAGAACTGGACACAGTACTCCAGGTGAGGTCTGACCAGAGCAGAATACAGTGGCACTATTACTTCCCTTGATCTAGATGCTATACTCCTATTGATGCAGCCCAGAATTGCATTGGCTTTTTTAGCTGCCGCGTCACACTGTTGGCTCATGTCAAGTTTGTGGTCAACCAAGACTCCTAGATCCTTTTCACATGTACTGCTCTCAAGCCAGGTGTCCCCCATCTTGTATTTGTGCCTCTCATTTTTTTTGCCCAAGTGCAATACTTTACATTTCTCCCTGTTAAAATTCATCTTGTTTGTTTTGGCCCAGTTCTCTAATCTGTCAAGGTCGTTTTGAAGTGTGATCCTGTCCTCTGGGGTGTTAGCCACCCCTCCCAATTTGGTGTCATCTGCAAATTTGATCAGGATGCCCTTGAGTCCATCATCCAAGTCGTTGATAAAGCCACTAATTTCAGTGTGTCTACTCTGAGTAGGACTAAATTGGATGCAACCCTTAGAAATTAAGGGACTTGTTAGTCATTTGTAGGGGTCTGCTTTGTGTCTAATGTCATTGAATGAACACAACTGCTGAAGCTAAATGAACTTTTAAGAGAACTTTGCCCTGAAAAGTGGCACTTAAAGCAGTATTTCAAATTGTAATCTACTTGGAGAACTCAAACTCAATTGCTGGCTTGTTGAATCTGTCTTCTCCTTTGCAGCGAGGACAAGGGAGCTCTAGCTAAACTCGTGGAAGCTGTCAAGACCAACTACAATGAGAGATACGATGAGGTAAGATTGTGCCTATAGGATCTGTGGGTATATTGACTAATTTGTCAGCTTTTGGAAAGTGCCCCCCCCTCCCTTGCAGTGGCATGACCACTGTCCAGCTTGCTGAAATCAGGAATGGCTTGCTAGCAGCCTCCAATATGAAAATTCATTCCAGCCCTGTGTAGAGAATTCCCTCATGTAGCAGAAATAATGTGAGTGAACAGCAGTATCATGTTGACCCACTGAGCTGGTAGCTTCTAAAAATATTTTGGACAAGATAACAGGATTGAGAATCTAAAAATGCCCACAGGAGAAAAGAAAAGGACTTGAGCCACCATTGAGTTACACAGCCTGTTAGCAATATTCCAGAGTCTGTGTCTATAGTACTACAATGTTTGGAACTGTTACTACTTGTTAGAGCACAGCTGTAATGTATGAAGTGGAGTTGATTTGAGTCTCTGTTCCAGTAGTAGTTTTTGCATCTAATTTGTACTTAAAAGCCGACACTCAGGTTATTGCTGTGAATGTTAAATCCTCAAAAAAATTATACCATTTAATCTAAATTTTAATTGTAAGTTTTGTAAGTCACTTTGACATGTGAGCAATCTTTTTTCCTTCCAGATTCGTCGTCACTGGGGCGGCAATCTTCTGGGGCCGAAGTCAGTTGCTCGCATTGCTAAGCTTGAAAAAGCCAAGGCTAAAGAACTGGCCACTAAACTTGGATAGATGTATCCGATTTGCCTCAAGAAGTTATTCCCATAAAAATAAAATACTGCAAACAAAATGTGTTCCAGTTGTTTTCTGTAAGTTTTTAGTGATTAGAGTGTGGTGTTCTGTCAGTTATGTCTTATGGTAGCCTTGTCTAGTAAAGGGGGATTCCATAGCACCTAAGAAGAAATTATTCAAGCGTTCCTTTCTCCATTTTCCGTCCCAAGGGGAGAGTATTTAAGATTTGCGCCAGTAATGAGCACCCTGGAAGCTTACCTCTGCAGGTGTGAAAGCTCAAACAATACCTCCATGGAGCTTTGGCCAATGTTAGCTGCAAGTATATTGGGTTCTAGAACATTTCATAAGCTGCCTTGACAAGACAACAGAAATCAATCAGCTCACAGGGGAAGAGTGCAATTGAAATACCCCGCAACTATGAACTTCAGAAGTTTACAATACTTCTTTTTGATAGGGACTTGGTGTCATTATTGTTGCCAAGAAGAAACAAAGCTGTATATGCGACATGATTTATTTACTACTTCATTACATGGAACTTTGCATCATATTGTATCAGCAACATGCTGATTTGCACACTAATACTCTTTAATCCTGATTTCCTAACACTAATACTCTTTAATCCTGATTTCCTTCATGTCATAGCATTAAACAACCCAAGATAAGCACTACAATTTGAAAGGCTTTCACCTTCCCTGTTAAGGCCCCCATCATCCCAATTCCTCCCTTAACCATGCCTACCCAGAAGTGAGTCCTACTGAATTCAGTGGGGCTTACTCCCAGGTCAGTCGGGTAACACTGCAGCTCTAATATATTGCAGCCAACTTTCAGCAGAACACAAGAGTCTTCCTTGCTTGGGTCTGCTTGCTCTGGTCACTGAAGTGCTGCAATCAAGTCAGAAGGCCTGTTCCTCTGTATAAAGTAGTGACCTCTGAGACTGGCTGCAGCTCCTGTGAGCATTTTGAGGCCAAGCTTGCACCAAGGAGTTGTAAGTCTTCGAGGTGAACCTTCTGAATGAATTTCTTGTACCACATGTAGGAGGTGGCTGCACACAAACCATACCTGCAAAGAAGGGAGAAAGCTAGTGTTAAGACACAAGGTTAACCTGCGAAGGGCACACAATTTTAGGGTCAGTAATGTATGCAAAGGGTTGCCATATATTGAGTACAAAAAGGACAGCGACCTGGGGAAAGGGGCGTGCGGGGCCACAGCCACAAAGTTCAGGCTGGCGGCAGCCAGGGAATGCAGAGTGCCTGTACGCTTCTCCTGGCTCAGGCTGGCAGCGGCCACTGTGTGCAGAGCAGCCCAAGTCAGGCAAAATACCGTATTTTTCGTTCTATAAGACGCACCTAGTTTTTAGAGGAGGAAAACAAGAAAAAAAATATTCTGAATCAAATGTTGTTGAAGAGGCTTTGCGCGGCTATCCCTGAAGCCAGAAGAGCAAGAGGGATTCCTGTGCAGCAATCCTGCTTGCTGTTCTGGCTTCCGGGATAGCTTCGCAGCCTGCATTCGCTCCATAAGACGCACATACATTTCCTCTTTTTAGGAGGGATAAAGTGCATCTTATAGAGGGAAAAATACAGTAAATACTGTCCCCCCCAACACAGACATTTCCTTTAAAATTTATAAGTACCCCTGGATGGGCCTGTTGGGCCCCAAAAGAACATGTCTGGGACTTATCAGACATGGCAACCCTACCCAAGGGTCATCCAGTGTAACCCCTGCAATGCATCATTGCTTTTATTTGGCACATTGATTTGGCCATTTAATAACCAATCATTTCCCAAAAATTCAAAAGTGAGAACCAGAGTCATGGAAACTGCAAAATATACATCAGTGCATTTAACTTATTTTGATGGTGGCCTTGATGAAAATCAGGTTATTTATTTATTTATTTAGATTTTCCATCATAAATTTAATTTAAAATAGAGAAATAATACATAACAGAAAAGAAACATTAAATCATTACACTGGTCAACAACAAATTTGTTGTCTGCGTTTTTTCAGCTGATTTAGGACGAATCTGATGCGCTGAATCCAAAAATCACATTGGTTTTGCTCAATCAGGTCAAGTTTTTGAGTTATGGCTACATGTCTTTTTTTACATTTTTGTTCACATGTACGCTTGTGTGGAGCATTTTAGAAGAAGTTGGTGCGGGTAAAATGCCATGTCGAATAATTGTTTTGATTGGAAATGATTATTTCAATGACAAGAAGTATTCAGGTCCGATAGTTCTGGGTGATTATGTTGAAAAGGGATCAGTTTGAAGTCATAAAACCTCGAAATCTTCCATAAATTGGTGTGGCAAAGCATAAAGTTGGGGGATCAAAACCCATGGCTCACTCGAGTACACTGAAGGAGAACTATGAAGAGGTGAAGTATGTGCTGGAGAAAATTGGTTATGATCAGCATAAGTGGTTTATTTGTGTTGACCTGAAGATGGTGAACTTTTTGTTGGGACAACAGTCTGGCTTCACCAAGTACCCATGTTTTCTGTGCATGTGGGATAGTAGGGACCGTGCTCAGCATTACACGAAGAAGGACTGGCCTGTGCCGGAGGAATTGGTGCCTTGCAGAAAAAGGAACGTCATCAACGACCCTCTGGTGGACAGAGACAGAATACTCTTCCCACCGCTGCTCATCAAGCTCGGCTTAATCAAGCAAAAAATTCTTTCCTGTAGCACCTTAAAGACCAACTAAGTTAGTTCTTGGTATAAGCTTTCGTGTGCATGCACACTTCTTCAGATACACGTGTGTATTCTTCAGATACAAGTGTGCATGCACACGAAAGCTTATACCAAGAACTAACTTAGTTGGTCTTTAAGGTGCTACAGGAAAGAATTTTTTACTTCGACTATGGCAGACCAACACGGCTACCCATCTGTAACTTAATCAAGCAGTTCACCAAGGCTCTGGACAAGGATGGTGACTGCTTCACTTACTTGTGCCAGGCTTTTCCAGGATTGACCATGGAGAAGTTGAAAGCTGGCATCTTTGACAGTCCTCAGATCCGTCAGCTCATCAGAGATCCAGAGTTCGGAAACTCAATGAACGAAGTGGAACTGGAAGCATGGAAGGCATTTGTTCTGGTAGTGAAGAACTTTACTGGCAACAATAAGGCCAGAAACTACGCAGAACTTGTCAACAACATGCTGACTGCTTCACATATGGACCGGTTTCCTGAGAACCTGGGTTCAATGAGTGACGAGCAGGGGAAGAGATTCCATCAGGACATGAAAGATATGGAGACCAGGTATCAGGGTCGCTGGGACGCAGTCATCATGGCTGACTACTGTTGGACTCTGAAGAGAGAACTCCCTGCCACTGAGCATTCCAGGAGTTCCAAGAAACGGAAGTTCAAGCCCTGAAGTTTGAAAAATGATGAAGCAACATGCAATTTACGTGTTCTTACCTTTATCAATGCCCACCATTCAGTTTACAGTAATCAATGTTTCTATCAGGTAATCAATATATGTTGTTTTAAAAACATTTTTTTCTCTTAAAAACATATTTAGGATGATATGTGTTGACAAAAATCAGCTGATAATGCCACAAAAATGTAATCGATTTTGTCACAAGATCTGATTTTTTTCAAATCAACAGAGCACAAAAACCTGACCTGATGGATAGAAACTGATGCCATTTCCTGATTCAGCAGTGCAAAAATACCCTGAATCAGTTGTAGAAATCTAGACAACATTCAAAAAGTAAAAAATTGTTGCCCAGTGTTATACATTAAATCATTATACAATACCCAAAAAAAGAAAAAGAAAAAACACACACACAAAAAATAAACCCACCCCCCTGTTTAACTTCCCTCCACCGCTACTCGTCTTCTCTAGAATCAATTTTACCCTTGTCATTGCATTCTGATTGTTTTTATTTTCTCTCTATACATACGGTGGACGCTCGGGTTGCGAACGTGATCCATGCGGGAGGCACGTTCGCAACCCACAGCGCTGTGTGTGCAGGTTGCGTTTTGGCACTTCTGCGCACGTGCGATTTAGCGCGAGCGCCGAAACCTGGAAGTAACCCATTCTGGTACTTCTGGGTTTCGGCGCATCTGTAACCTGAAAACCCGTAACCTGAAGCGTCTGTAACCCAAGGTACCACTGTACATATGTCATAGTTTTGATGCATTTACATTCTTAATCTAAGCATATTAAGCATGTCTTTTTTGGAGCAATATTTTGTCATATAATCATCAAAGCATTGCCATTCGTTTTTTAGTTTTTGATTTGACTGCTGTCGTATGGATACTGTTAATTTAGCCAATTTTAAATATTTAATTTGAGAATCCATTCCTCCTTGGTAGGTAGTTCTTTAGCTTTCCATTTAGATGCTATTACTATCCTGGCTGCGGTGGTTGCATATAAGAAAAATTCTTTTTTTCGATTTCTGATTTTCTTTTCCTAAAGACCCAGTAGGTAAGCCTCTGGGGTTTTTTTTTTTTTTTTTTTTTGTTAATGGGATTTTAAGCATTTTTTTCAACTCCTCATGTATTTCTCCCCAGAAGTACTTAATTGGGGTGCAACTCCACCACATATGCATTGTTGTACCAGCTTCCTTGTTGCATTTCCAACAGAGGTTGGATTTCAGTTTATAGATTTTTGCTAATTTGACTGGTGTTAAATACCACCTGTAGAACATTTTGATGAAATTTTCTTTTATTGTACTACAGGCGGTAAACCTTATATCTTCCTGCCAAAGTTTCTCCCATTGCTCTAAATATATTGTGTGGCCGAAGTCTCGCGCCCATTTAATCATTGTCTCTTTCACTTTCTTGTCAATCATGTCCAAATCTAGCAAAAGGTTATACATTTTAGATAGTAATTTTTTGTTTTGTTTTTTTTTGCAGAAAGGCCCAAGATAGGTTATCAAAGGCCTTTTCGGTGTCTTTTAGCATAAATGCTACTTTTTTGCTAGGTCTTAATTCCAAATATTCAATTAAATTGATAACCACTCCAGTGTTTGTTTTCATATGTCTGTTTGGTAGAAAGCCCAATTGATCATAATTATTAGTATATTTTAGTATTAATTTGAGTCTGCTTGCCAGGATGCCCGCAAATAATTTATAATCGTTTAATAGCGAGATGAGTCTGTAGTTACTTACTGGCTCTCTAGGTTTTCCTTGCTTATGAATTAATACAATATTTGCTTCTTGCCATGACATTGGAATTTTACCTTCTTCCAATATTTTATTCCTTAGGTTTTTTAAAGGCAGGACTATGTTATCTTCCAATTTTTTATAGTGGATCAACGTTAGTCCATCTGGACCAGGTGCTTTACCAATTTTCAAACTAGAAATTGCTTGGTGTAATTCCATTACCGTAACTGGGGCATTTAACTGTTCCACTTTCTCTTTGCTTATTTTAGGTATTTCCCTCTTTGAGAGGTAATCTGCAATTTCTTGTTCTGTTTCTGACCCTCTTTTATATAGTTTTCTGAAGTATTTTACAAAACATTTATTGATTTCGTCTTCCGTTTCATAAACCTTCCCTTTGTGCTCTACTTTATTTATCTGACTTTCTTTTTGTTTTTTTTTATTTGCCATGTCCTGGTCTATTCCCTACTTCAAAGAACCTTTGTTTCATCCATTTGCTGTTGTTTTCAATCTCATTATTTAGCAATGCTGAAAGTTGTATTTGCAATAATTTTATATTTTGACTCAATGTTTTATCTTTAGGGGATTTTGCTAGTAATTTTTCTTGATTTTCTATATCCTGCTTTATTTTATTTAATTTAGATTCCCTAATCCTTTTCTGTATTATATTTTGTTGAATATAGAATCCTCTTATATAGGCCTTACTTGTGTCCCATATTACTCTGGGATCTGTGTCTTGCACCATGTTTATTTCAAAGAAGTCTTTTAATGTTTGTTGAGCTTTTCGTAAAATCTTATCATTTATTAGTCTATCATTCATTTTCCACCTTGTGTTTCTTTTTGTGTTTTGCCTCATTTCCATAATTATTGGATTGTGGTCCAATATCATTTTAGGTGAAATTTCTATTTTTTTAATTGAAGGTATGAGATTATGTGAAATCCATATTGCATCAATTCGACTTGCCGATTTATTAGCATCAGAATAATATGTATACTGTTTGTCATTTGCGTGCTTATCTTTCCATATATCTTTTAGATTTAAATCATTTACCATCTGGCAGGATGTTGTTGGAAGTTTCCCAGTTTTAACTGGGGAATCTTTCTCAGTCCTATCCAAGTTTGACGAAATAACCCCATTTAGGCCTCCCATGATTACCATATTCTCATTATTGTATTGTTTCAGTTTCTCCTGTAGTTTCTTAAAATACTTTGATTGTCTCCTATTCGGTGAATACACTCCTCCTACTATTAATAACTTCTCTTTACCTTTAATTAATCAAATTCCTAATGTTCTGTCCTCTTTATCTTTGAAGACTAATTCTGCTTCGTGTTTTGGATTCGTATAAATAACTATGCCTCTTTTTTTTGAGGGGTCTGATGATATGAATTCATTTCCCATTCTTTTATTAACACTCTTTTGTGTTTCTGGACAATACGTGTTTCTTGGAGACATATAATGTCCCATGCTTTCTTTTTTTAAAATATGTTCAGTTTTATTCCTTTTAATTTTGTTATTTAGACCACTGATGTTCCAAGAGATTATTTTCAAGTTCATCCTATTTTATTAATTTCACAGATAGATTTTTTTATTGTCCAGAATAAAAACAGATTGTGAAAAATAATTGAAATAGTATCAGGTTTATGTTGAGTTTAACACTTAGTAGTGTTACTACGTTCTTAGCAGGTTGGCAGTTTCGCCCCCTGCCGCTGTCTCTGGTACTGACTCTCTGTCTTGGGTTCCCTCACCTCCCAAGTCCCTTCTGTATTTCAACTTAAATTTCTCTAGTTCACCTGTGGATCTTATGGTTCACCGTATACCTTTAAAGGTGAAAGATAAACCTTCTGGAAATTCCCATTTGAACATGATTCCTTTAGCCTTTAACACATCTGTCAGAATCTTATAACTTTCTTTTTTTCAAATGTCTTTTAGGAATTTCTTTATATATTATTATGTCTTTTCCATCAATTGTTAGTTTCCTTTTTTGTAAGATATTATCTTTAAGTAATCTTGAGTTGAGGAACACCGTACAATCTCCTGGTCCACTGAAATTCCTTTGGATATCTGGCTTTATCCTATAAATCTTGTCAATGTCCAAAAACAGCTCTTCCTCCTTCACTCCGAGCCATTCTGCCAGTTATTTTATTAATTTGGTTACAATGTCCTCCCATTGCGTCTCTGGGATCCCTCTAAAATGGAGTATAAGCTCTTTCTGATGCATTTCCAAGATTGCAATCTGATTGAGCATTTTTTCGTGAATCTTTTTAAAATCTGTTAATTTAGCTTGCATTAGATCATGTCCTTTTTTCAATTCTTTATTTTCATTCTGTAGTTTTTTCATAGTTTCTTTCATGAGATCCTCTTGTTTGTTTGTTTTGATTTTTAGGTCATTCACTGATTTTTCAATCTCCAGCTTTTTAATTGTTAGGTCCTTTAATTGGCCTGACAAGTCTAAAATTAACTTAGAGTTCTGTTCAATTTTCGTTCCCATGATATCCAACTTATCATTGAAAGACTTATTCATATTTTTATTAGTGTCTTTATATCATCACCTTTGTCTAGTTCTATGAGTATAAAGAAAAGCTGAATCATCTATCATCCTGCCTGTTTAAAATGGAACCATAGAAAAAATAATAGAAGGTCCTGCAGCTCTGACTGCAGCGACACCTAGTGGCGGAGGAGGTAAATGCTTTAAATACTACATCAAAATAACCCAGCCTAGCCACAAAATAACAAAGACTGTCTTCTTTTTTTGGTTGAATATATAATAAGAGATTTTGGAACTTTCAATTTAAGGTTTAAGGTAATACATTTGAATCCACTTAATAGGTTGATTGTAATTCTATAGTGTACTACCCACCAAGCAAAAGATTTAAGGAAATGCATTTGAAACGATCAACTTAGATTGCTAATGAAATCATATTTGATTATTACTAGATTGTTTAAAGCATTTAAATGAATTGTAAAGAGTCGTTTGATGTCAAGAAGTTTATAAAGTTGTCTGTTATGAAGAATTAAGCTGAAAGAGACAAATCTACAGGTATGCTTTACACTCTGAAATAGAATATTATATAGTATTTGTACATAGTACTTGTTCAAACTCTCAGAATTATTGAACTCTAATGAAATGAACTACTGAATGAAAATGAACTGAACCCCCAGCAAATCCCTCCCCACAAGATTCCGATATTTGTTGACTTATATAGAAGTGTTGGTGTTTTGCAACTTTGACCTGTTGCAGGACCTTAGCCAGACCTTAGCAGAGCATACGCAGAGTTCCAGAAAACAATCAGTTGCAGGCAGGATGGACGAAGCAGGAACAAAACATTGCTACTAGTAACTTGGTTACTTAGATGCGTTTATTATTTACAGCAGTCTCTACAAGTTACTGCTGAGATAAGATGGCGCCCGGCACGCTTCCCCTGTGCCGATGGACGCTTGTGCCGATAGGAAAAACTTGAGCTCTTAGCAGAGTTCTTAGCAGAGTTCTGCAGCGGTAGAAAGTGTTGCCTTGTGTGTGGATAATAAATCAGACTGAACGCAGGCTTCTTGCTAATCTCCAACAGCCTTTAATGAGAAGAAAAACATCATAAATCAGCCAGGCGAGAGAGCGGACATTCTTTCGTCTCTCAGCCAAAAACGAAAGGAAACTCACACACAAAGAAAGATTCCCATATGTGAACCAAACCACGCCTCAGAATGTGAGACGTCACACAGAACTGTTTAACCCTGTAAGTTCTGATTCTCCTTACCCCCCCTCTCGTCTCGCATCCTGAGGGAAAACTGTGAGTATAACTCACCCCAAACACAACCCTTCACAGAACTCCCCATGTCGCTGGAAGGTCAAGGGTTTGGTAAACCCATCAGCTAGGTTCTCCCGGCTCAAACAATACTTGAGCCGTATCCAACCTGCTTGGACACTCTGACATACATTCTGGAAACGTATGTCCAAATGCTTGGTTCTGGACTTGAACTGTCCAGATTCTGCCAACCTAAGACAAGGTTGATTGTATCCCCAAACAGTTATGGGCAAGTAACAATCCCCACAGATCTCTTGGATCAAGCACCGGTAGAAGTCCAACTCCCTGCACAAATCCGACAACGCGCTGAACTCAGCCTCAGTGGAAGAAAGTACAATAAGACTTTGCTTCCGGGACTTCCACCCAACCAGGGATTCCCTGAACTTTACCACCAGCCCAGACACAGACTTCCTGTTCCCAAGAGATGCCCAATCGCTGTCACTCCAGCACGTAAGCCGTGCGTCACCTTCAGCTGACAACGTGAGGCAAAAATCTTTGGTATCCTGCAAATACCTCAACACTCTCTTGATGCCTTGCCAGGCATTCACAATGGGCTTTGTAGCCTCCCTGCTGAGCAGATTCACAGCAAACGCTATGTCTGGTCTGCTCCATTGAGAGAGATACAACAGACTCCCTAGCGCTGACTGAAAAACCTCAGGGTTTTGGAACTCAGAACACTCCCCAAGCTGACTGTCCTTCACGAAGTTGGTCTCCATGGGCGTTCTGACCCCTGCACAGTCAGACATCCGGAACTTCTCAAGCAACTGCTCAATCTTGCTTTTCTGACTGAGCAAGAAACTCCCGTTCTCAGACCTGTCTATCCTAACGCCTAGATAAACCTGAACGAGACCAAGGTTTTTGAGCTTAAACTTCTTACCAAGCTCTTTGGCAAAACCTTGCACCTGTCTACTTGTCTGTGCCATGTACAGAATATCATCTACGAACACCAGAATTGCCTCCTGTGTCTCTCCTGACCCCTTCAGGTACAGGCAACTGTCTACAAGACTCTTCTGGAAACCCAAACTTTCCAGAGCCTCATTCAGGCACATGTTCCAATTTCTGGCTGACTGTTTCAAACCATAAATTGACTTGCGCAGCTTCCACACAACACCTGGCTCATTGCCCTCAAACCCTGGAGGAGGTAACATGTACAGATCCTCCTTCAGATCCGAGTTCAAATAAGCCACATCAACATCAAAGTGGTGCACTTGGTGCCCTCTTTGAGCAGCTACTGCTAAAAGCACGCGCAGAGTCTCACTCCGGGAAGTAGGAGCATACACTTCGGTGTAATGCAGCCCCCTTCTCTGCGTGAACCCTCTGGCTACAAGCCTCGCCTTATACTGTGGTTCTCCAGACGCTGTGGGCTTAATCCTGTAAACCCAACGACAGCTCATGGCCTGCTTGCCCTCTGGCAGCTTCGTGGTGGAGAACACACCTAAGGACCTCATTGAGTTCAACTCCTTTCCCATTGCCTCTTGCCACTTCCTGGCTTCTTCTTCAGGCAACTGTTGAACCTCCTCAAAACTCTCTGGTTCGCACTGTGCTAAACCAACCCACACGCTGGTGACCTCAAACCTCTCAGGTGGTACCCCCTTTGTAGCGCGTGTGGAACGTCTGAGCACTGTCTCAGGTGCTCCCTCTGACCCACTGGGGCCAGCTAGTGTGTCCTTGTTATCAGAAGACTCCCCCTCTGACTTACTGCATCTTCTGGCCTTCTGCACTTTACTAACGGGAGACGAAGGCTCACTTTTGGGCTCTCTTTTAACAACCTGTGGAGATGCCCCTCCCTGTTCTTGACTCTGGTCAGAGACCTGGTCCTCATCAACAGGTTCAACTTCTAACTCTCCCTCCTCAGCAGAATCAGACAGACACTCTGAGAGAACGTCAGGATTCTCATGGATCCTTGACCACCCACTCTGCTCACAGAACTCAGCACTCCTGCTGACTAGAATCCTGGACTGATCGCCTTCTGGATAGGCAAACCTCCACCCTTTTGTCCCAGGCTCGTACCTACAAAAGATCATTTTCCGGGACCTCGGGTCACCTTTCTTGCGTTGAGCCTTTGGCACAAGCACCCAAGCTTCGCAACCAAACACATGGAAGAAATGCACCTTGGGCTTCTTCCGGTGCAGCAGAAAATAGGGTGTGTCTCCTACAACAGAGCTATAGGACCTGTTCAAAGTGAAGCTGGCAGCTTTCCAAGCTTCGGCCCAAAAGCTCTGAGGCAAACCAGAATCAAACAGTAGAGCGTCAGCTGCCTCAGCTAGCGTTTTGTTCCTGCGCTCCGCTATGCCATCCTCCTGAGGAGAAAAAGCAACCGTCAACCTGTGACTTATCCCCTTCTGGCGGAAAAAACTCTGCAGAGCAGACCCGGTGAACTCTCCGCCTCGGTCGCTTTGAAAGCTCTGCACCTTGGTGGAAAACTGTAGTTCCACCGCCGCAACCCAGTCTTTGATCAGTTGCGCCGCCTCGCTTTTCTGTTTCAGTGAGAAGATCCAGCCGTTCCTCGAAAAATCATCTGTCAGTGTGAGTGCATACCTGGCTCCGCCCAGACTCGGCACTGGCATGGGTCCACAAAGGTGTGTATGCACTAGCTCAAAAGGCCTTGTGGTTACCCTCTCCGATCTGGGATAACTGCACCTTTTTATCTTTGCTCTTTTGCATGCCCTACAATCCAAGAATTTATCACATGCTTTCATCTTACAACCCTCAGTGCATTCTGGCAACTTCTGGATATATTTCCAACAGCTGTGCGACATTCTCCTGTGCCACAAGTGAGCACACGAATCATGTGTGGGAATGTTAGCACACCGCGCCTGTGCTGTCTCAGCATTCCCCTTACCCTCCAGAGGTGTCTCCAGAACAAAGAGGTTGTTCTGACATGCAACATTGACCAGTTGTTTCCCACCCCTGGAAATAGAACAGACATCATTTTCAAAGCAAACCTTATAACCCTCCTTTACAAGAGCAGATACAGATAAAAGACAACACTTCATTCCTGGCACAACGTAGACTTCCAGCTCTGCCTGTAAAAAAGAAACAAACACATTGCCAACAGTGGTTAATTGTCTCTGTGAGCCATCAGCAAGAGAGACTGTTTTCCCAGTTGAAACAGCCCTGCAGTTCCACATTTCGCCACTAGATGGCGATGGCATCAGGTGATGGCTGGCTCCTGAGTCGATGACCCAACGCAGCATGCTGCCCTCGCCGGAGTTGTCCTTCAGCGTTGCCATGGAGGCAGCTAGGTGATAAGAAGAACCGTCCTTCTCACTTCCTCTGTCACGTCCTCCCTTTGCATTCCCACGCTGGCCTCCTCTCCTAGACTGGCTGCCATGGAAACCTGGCTGGCTGCCACGAGGACTTGGCTGACTGCCATGGGAAGCGAACTTGGAGACATCCTGCCCGGCCTCTCTAGCTCTCCTCGGACAGGACCGACGCAGATGGTCAACAGACCCGCAGACAAAACAACGACGAGTGGAAAAAGCCTGAACTGTGCCATCTGGCTTGGCCCCCCCTCTGTTACCGGCAGGGCACCCTGCGCCAGCTCGGCCCTCTCTGAGACGCCGTTCCTCCTCGTCACACAAACGCCCAGTCACATACTGCAGCATAAGATCTGCTGGATTCATCGATTCCAAAGTTAGACACAAATTGTCATAACTTTTGTCCAAAGAGCTGAGCAAAATATAAACTTTCAGTTCCTCAGTAAAGTTGACTTGCGACAGTCTCAGCTTGTTGAAAACAGAGAGCATCTTAGTCACATGCTGTCTGATGCTATCACCAGGACGCAGCTTCAGCTCAAACAAGCTTCTGGTGGTGTGGATCTTTGCCCCAGCTGTGGTCCTGTGATGCACTCTCTCTAGTGCCTGGTAGACCTCCTGGGCAGTCTCAAGACCCTCCACCAAAGGTAGCTGTGAGCTCTCCAAACTGAGCACTATAGCTCCTAGGGCTTTCTGGTCTTTCCTCTGTGAGGCTTGGGCAGCTGCAACAACCGCTGCTGCAGCTCCGGCTGCACCTTGCTGTGGGGGCCCTTGGGTCGCCTCCCACAGACCCTTGGCTACCAGCCAGGCCTTCAGCTTCCTTGACCACTCCTCCCAGTTGCTCCCATTTAATTTTTCAAAGGGGACTGAGAATGACTCCTGTCCATCTGCCATCTTCTCCCCCGGGGCTGAGCCTACTCACGTAACCAGCAGCTCCTCTTGGCACCCGGTCCTGAAGATGAGATCCTCCCCAGCAAGCTTCCCTGCCTCAAACATTAGGCAGGGGCTCCAGCTGGCTCCAACACACACAGGCACGACGTGGCAACAGCTTCCAAAGCTTGGCTAGCTCCCATAACCTGCTGAGATAAGATGGCGCCCGGCACACTTCCCCTGTGCCGATGGACGCTTGTGCCAATAGGAAAAACTTGAGCTCTTAGCAGAGTTCTGCAGTGGTAGAAAGTGTTGTCTTGTGTGTGGATAATAAATCAGACTGAACGCAGGCTTCTTGCTAATCTCTAACAGCCTTTAATGAGAAGAAAAACATCATAAATCAGCCAGGCGAGAGAGTGGACATTCTTTCGTCTCTCAGCCAAAAACGAAAGGAAACTCACACACAAAGAAAGATTCCCGTATGTGAACCAAACCATGCCTCAGAATGTGAGACGTCACACAGAACTGTTTAACCCTGTAAGTTCTGATTCTCCTCACAGTTACTATATACATGAACAGATATATGGATCTTAACTAGCTCTCTCTTAACAAACTCCAAACGACTCTCAGAACACCACACTGACCAACAAACACATTCCAGTAAGTAAGGTCATAAATCATGATGCCTGTGTGAGACTTTAACCAATGGTAAAGCTGTAACCAGGATCCCATATCTCCAAGCAGATGACTCCTCTCTGCTCAGTCACCCTTGGCTGTTGGCCAATTCTTAATTGACACTGTGTGAAGCTGCACAGAATGGCACGTAGGCAAAAAACATCCCCTCATAGCTCACACAGTTCAATTAACTTCTGAGCACATACAAAGTATTTCAACCAACTTTATTCTGCAAACCCAAGCATTCACACATTTGCTTGTTTTTTTACAAACGACAACGGTTTCGTCAAGATGTCAGCAACATTTTGGGCACTCTGAACATATTCACATGCAATGACATTTCTCTGTACATTACACAAAACATTGTGGTATTTTACAGCTACATGTTTGGATTTAGACTTAAACTGTGTTGGGGTCACAGAATTCTGTGTGAGATAGTAAGTCTGCAGTCTTGAGGTTGTTAGCTGATGCAACTGGCTGATGCAATACTTTCTATGGAAGTGCTGGGTCAGAATGACTCAGCAGTAAGGTGCTGACAGTTGATTGGCTGTCATCGGTTTAAAAGGGAAACCTGTCCAGCAGTAAAGGTGGTGGTGGTGGTGGTGGTGGTGGTGGTGGTGGTGGTGGTGTAGGTGTAGTAGAGGTGTAGTAGAGTGTGGTCAGAGAGAGTCTTCCTATTTGCCTTAAGGTGCAGCCAGGTACTCTGTTTGACTGTATGAACTGCTCGCGTATTATAGCCTGTAGATATTTGTATATATAGCTCACAATAAATATACTGCACTGAAGAACCTGGAACTCTGAGCATTTCTGCTAAAGCGCCGTGAAGAATTCGCGACAGGGTTACAGGCCCAGCATGCTTCTGCTGTGCAAGAGTACAGGTATCAGTTATCTAGCCATGGGTGCTGGAGGTCAGCTGCAGGGATGGAGCAGTCCAGAGCTGGCATGTTGCTGGAGAAGCTGACGGCCACGAACTACAGCATCTGGTCGGTCCGCATGCAACACTTCCTCAAGCTTGAGGGCCTGTGGAAAGTGGTGGAAGATCCACCGCAGCCCCCTGAGGAGGATGAGGATGATGACGAAAAGCTGGCACAAGCAGAGGCCCAGCTAGAAAAGGATAAGAAAGCCTTGGCTACGATCATCCTTGGAGTGGATGACAGCCAGCTAGTCTACGTAGCAGATAAGGTGACGGCAAGTGAGGCGAGGAATGCGCTCAGGGCTGTCCATGTGCGAGAGACAGCTGGCTCGCTGATAACACTGACCAGGAGACTGTACCGGTGTCTGATAAAACCGGGTGACTCCCTGGTAAACCACCTAAAGTTCCTAACAGGCTGTTTCCAGGAGCTAGCCTTACGAGGGAGGCCTGTGGGGGAAGAGGAAAAAGTCTTTATAGTCCTGAGTTCCCTTGATGACAGCTATGATATGATGGTCAATTCCCTCGAGTCGGTAGAGACTGATAAGCTGACTCTGGAATAAGTTACCGGACGGTTGTATGCAGAGGAGGACAGGCGTGCAGAGCGAAAGATGACCTCAGCCCAGCTGTTGGAGCATCCCAGAGGGAACAACAGCCGGGAAGAGCAGAGGTGTTGGGAGCCGGAGAAACAGCCAGGAGGAGCTGCTGCAGACCAGCCGGTGGTCAACAAAGTAAAAAGGTGTTTTTGCTGCAAGTCCAGTGGACATCTGCTTTGGGACTGCCCAAGAAAACAACAAAAACAGCAGAAGCGCAGGAGGCAGCAGAGAGAGTCTACCACTTGGGTGTCTGCAGATGGCCAAGAAAATGAAGAGCTGTGGGTTCTGAACAGCGGAGCTTCTCAAGCTTTTTGTAAAAGAAAAGCATTGCTGACTGATGCTAGGGCTTCAAACAAAAAGCATGTAAGTTTTGCTACAGGCCAGAAAGCTAATGTGATCTGTGAGGGGCAGATTGTGTTCCCACAGCTGGGACACACATTCAGGAATGTGTTGTGTGTGCCTAGTTTGCAAAACAATCTCCTGAGTATTCCTGACTTGGCAAAAGCAGGCTTTGAAGTAAACTTCGTGGGAGATCAGTGCCAGATAAAGCAAAATGGGGCAGTGTTGGCAAATGCTAACCTTAGAACTAATATGTATGTACTACAGTGCGAGTCTAAGGTTGTGAATGTGGAAAATGTCCCAATCCACGATATGTGTATTCATCTCCTGCACAGGCATCTGGCTCATGCTAGCTTTAAGGTGCTGAACAAAACTTGGTGGGGGGGGGGATGAAAAACATTAAAAGTTGTGATAATTCCTTAGACTGCAATATTTGCAAGGAGGTTAAAAGTAGGGCTTGCCCAGTAGCAAGAGCAAGCCAGGGAGAAACCAAAAAACCACTGGAGTTGATTCATGCTGATGTAACTGGTCCTTTTCCACCAAGCGTCTCCCGTAACAAGTATTGTTTAATCCTAGTGAATGACTATTCTAGATTTGGCTGGGTCTACCCACTAAAGCAAAATCTGACGTTGCCCAAGCTTTGAAGTTCTGGGTAAGAAGGGTAGAAAGGCAGCTTGGCCAAAAGGTGTGCTCTATTCAGACAGACAGGGGAGGAGAGTTTATGGCAAGCTCCCTAAGAAACTGGTTGTGATTCCAAGGGTTTAAACATAGGCTTACCAACATGGCAACTCCTCAGGAGAACGGAGTAGCAGAGTGTAGGGGAGATGTCTTGTAAACACAAATGAAAGCATTGTTAGCAGATGCAAATCTTCCAATTAACTATTGGGCTGAGAGTATTAAGACAGCGAATTATATTGGAAATTGTTTGTGGTCAAGGGTATTAGATGACATACCCTACAAGATTCTCTATAGCAAAAGTCCCAGTTTGCAACATTTGAGAATCTTTGGGACAAAGGCATGGGTTGACATACCTGTAAAGAACCGAAGAAAGGGCGGGAAAAGGGCACAGCAGTTGCTATTTCTTGGGTATGAAAGTGGAACGAAAGCCTACAGGTTTGAAGATGATAAAAATCTTTTGAGTTATAGTCGGTCAGCCAACTTTAATGAGCAAAGAAATTGGCCCAAGATACATGCAAACCTGCTGCCAGAAAAAGTTTTACTGCCAAGCGTACCTGATAAGGCAGTTGAAACAAAGCTAAGAATTGGCAGCACTCCCAGGGAAATTGAAAGGGAGGGGGTAAAGACTGAGCAATTTTCTCCAGCTGCTTGCATGGAGCAGGGGGAAAAAGAAAGTGCAACCGGGACAGGAGGAGGTAAATCTCCAGAGTCAATCCACCCCAAAAGCAGTCCTGAAGGTAGCCCAGGGGGTGAGATTAATGAACCAAGGAGGCCTGCAAGAAGTAATAAAGGTCAACTTCCAGTCCGTTTTGGGTTCCCAGTCACCATAGACCAGGTTTGTGTAAGTGAGCCAGAAAACTTTGAAGAGGTGCAAGAGTTACCTACTCTAGAGAAAGAGGCGTGGTTAAAGGTAATGCAGGCAGAGTATAACTCTCTGCTAAACAACAATGTGTTTGTACCTACAGAATTCCTGAAGGTAAAAAGCCAATTAGCTATAAGTGGGTTTTTTAAGTGAAAAAGCTGGCTGATGGTAGTTGTCAAAGGAAAGCCAGGTTGGTTGCAAGGGGCTTTACACAAAGGAAAATGATACATTATGATGAAGTGTTTGCCCCAACAGCAAAGGCTGAAACAGTAAAATCAGTTTTAGCAAAGGCAAGTCTGAGGGGATTAAAAGTTAATAATTTTGATGTTGCCTCAGCGTATTTAAATGCTCCTATTGATGTATTTACAGCAGGTGTATTTACAGCAAATACCAGGTTACGAGCTGGAAAAAGACAGCATGGTGTTAAAGCTGCAAAGGGCACTATATGGTTTACACCAAAGTGCACATCTGTGGCATGAATGCATAGACACAACTTTGAAAAAGATGGGATTCAAACAAAGCCTGGCTGATTCCTGTTTATATTCAGCAATGGTGCAAGGAAGCGTTTGTTATTTACTTTTATATGTTGATGACATCTGTCTAATAACAACTGCACAAAAGCAAGTGTCTTGGTTTATAAACAACCTAGGTAACAAATACAAGCTGAAGTATTTGGGAAAGATTCAAAATTACTTAGGAGTAGAGATTCAGAGAAATGAAGAGGGCCTCCACTCTCTAAGTCAGAAGGAAAAGATTGAAAAGTTACTGAAGACATATGGAATGGAGAGGGCAAGTGAGGTTGACACTCCCATAACGAAACAGTACAAAAATGAACCAGAAGGACAAAAATGTGAGAATGCAACAGTGTTTCATTCTTTGTTAGGTTCTCTGTTATATTTAAGTTGCTGGACAAGACCCAACATAACATTGGCAGTGGACATGTTAAGCCAAAGAAGTGCAGACCCAGCTTGGAGAGATTGGGTAGCATTTAAAAGAATCCTAAGGTATCTGAAAGGCACAAAAGATTACAAACTGGTGCTGAATACAGGATATAATCAGCAAGTGTATGCATACGCTGATGCCAGCTGGGGAGACAGAGAAAATGGAAAGCCTACCACTGGCTATGCCATATATATTGGAAATACCCTGGTTCAGTGGAAATCCCAGAAACAAACATTTGTTGCCACAAGTACTTGTGAAGCAGAGTACTTGGCCATAAGTGAATGTGTGTCACAAATAGAGTGGTTCGCTTGCCTAACAAAAGAACTAGGAATACCTTCTGAAATGCCAATCACTGTGCTCAGTGACAATATGGCAGCACATCTTGCCAACCAACAGGGAAACCTGTCCAGCAGTAAAGGTGGTGGTGTAGTAGAGTGTGGTCAGAGAGAGTCTTCCTATTTGCCTTAAGGTGCAACCAGGTACTCTGTTTGAATGTATGAACTGCTTGTGTATTATAGCCTGTAGATATTTGTATATATAGCTCACAATATACTGCACTGAAGAACCTGGAACTCTGAGCATTTCTGCTAAAGTACCGTGAAGAATTTGCGACAAACTGTTCAGTTTTACTGAGTGTAATACAAGCTTGATTGTCAACATATACATAAACTGGAGAATTGCTTTGTATGCCCAAATCTCTCAGCAACTGCTTGTAATACACTAACTCACTGCAGAGCTCACTAAGTGCAGCATATTCAGCTTCAGTGGATGATATGCTGACTATACTTTGCTTCCTGGACTTCCATCCAATTAGTGACCCACCAAACAAAACCACTAGCCCAGTCACTGATTTTCGGTCAGCTAAATTTGCCCAGTCTCTGTCTGAGTAGCACTTTAGCATTTCATCACCTGCTGAGCTTAATTTTAAAACACTATCAGCAATTTGCTTCAGGTACCTCAGAACACGTTTTACTGCCTTCCAGGGTTTAGACACTTGCCTGCTCAAAATCCCTACTGCGTAGCTGATATCAGGCCTACTCCACTGCGATATGTACAGAAGACTCCCAATAGCTGATTGATATAAATCAGGTCGCTCAAACACCGAGCTTTCATCAGCTTGCAAAGACTTAACAAAACCTAAATCCATGGGAGTATTTGCCCCTTTGCAGTCCTGCATTGTGTATGCTGTTAGCAGTTGTTTAATTTTCTTTTCCTGGCTAAGCAACAAACTGCCATCATCTGCCCAGCACACTTCCAGACCCAGATAATTTTTCGCACAACCAAGGTCTTTTACTTTAAATCTTTTGGCTAACTGCGTGGAAAGCGCTTTGATTTGTTTATCAGCTTTAGCAACATGGAGCAAATCGTCCACAAAAACCAAACAGAACTCTCTTTTCCTCCAAATTTTTTTTATTAGTTTTCCACAAATTTTAAACACACACACACACACACACACACACACACACAAACAAACAAACATAAATCCTAACCTTATTAAAACCAATCTTATCAACATTGTTAAGCGACTTCCTCGTATCCCCTTGGTTGAATTTCAGTGTATATCATTTTACCGGTTTTCCAAATCCTATATTCTCATAAAATTAACTTGGTCACATAACATCTTTCTTTCTTTCCTAATCTCAATTTCATCATATAATTTATCACATTACATATTTAAATCCTAAACCTATCTGATATTTGCAAGCTTTTCCAATTAATTTATCTTAACATATTTAACTAAATAATCATTAAATTTCGTCCATTCTTCCTGGTAGTCCTCCTCCTTCTGATCACGGACTCTTCCAGTCAGGTCGGCTAGCTCCGAAAAGTCCATCATCTTCATCTGCCAGACTTCCACTGTTGGTATTTCTTGTGTTTTCCAATTCTTAGCTAGTAAAATTCGAGCAGCAGTTGTGGCATACAAAAATAATTTAACATCTTTCTTGGGCAGTTCTAAACCTGTTATTCCAAGAAGAAAGGCCTCTGGTTTCTTAATAAATGTATATTTCAACATTTTTTTCAATTCATTATAAATCTTCTCCCAAAAGTCTTTCACCTTGGGGCATGTCCACCACATATGATAAAAGGTACCTTCTTTTTCTTTACATTTCCTACATAGATTATCACCAGTATGATAAATGTTAGCTAATTTAACAGGGGTCAGGTACCATCTATACATCATTTTCATTATATTTTCCTTTCACATTGTACATGCCATGAACTTGACCCCTTTCTTCCACAATCTTTCCCAATCCTCAAACATTATGTTATGTCCTATATCTCTTGCCCAATCTATCATCACTGATTTAACTTGTTCATCCTTTGTATGCCACTCCAACAATAAATTATACATTTTAGACAAAAACCAAACAGAACTCTTGTTTGTCATTAGCACATACAGACACCTGTCTGCAACACTGTGTTGGAAACCTAGAGAAACCAGAGTTTCATCTAAACACTTGTTCCAATTTCTCGCAGATTGCCATAAACCATACAGTGCCTTGTGTAGCTTGTACACATTGCCCGACCCAGACTCAAAACCAGAGGGTTCTGCTAAATAGAGTTCCTCACTCAAACTAGCATGTAAATAGGCTGTCTGGATCTCAAAATGATTTACTTTCAGCTTGCGTTTTGCTGCAATTGCCAGCAGCAGACATAGACTCTCACTTCTAGCTGTAGAAGCGAACACTTCATCAAAATCAAGCCCCGGTCTCTGGGAAAAACCCTGCACCACTAAGCGTGCCTTGTACTTAAAATCACCAGTGGCAAAAGGCTTGAGCTTGTAAACCCATCTGCTGTGAGATTTTGACCAGCTTCGGCCCATCTGAAGCTGATACAGGCTCGTCTTATCTTGAGCCCAAGCAGAGCGTTGTCACACAGCAGAAGGATAATCAGGTAATGTGCCACATGCTGACTTTATTTACAAGCTATGCTGAGAGCATACAAACATGCATCCTGCCTCTGTAAGAGCAGAGAAGCAACAACTCCCTCTCGACACAAAGAAAGCCGAGAGAACAGTGAAAAACAGGAAACCAGTGTACGTCACATCCAGTCTCCCATTCCCGTGGGAACCCAACAGTAACTTGGACTGTGGAGTGCAAAACAATGTCTTGTGACATGCATTCGCTGCTCAGTGAGGAAGCAGAAACCAACATGCTCCCCCTTTCTGTGAACATCACTGGGCAGCGTGTTCGTACAGTATCAGTACAAACCCAACTTCTGCACATAGGTACAGTGTTGATCCCTTGGTACAACCTTGGACAATACATCAGCAGGAATTTCATTACCTGCCATATAGGACACCGTTACGAGTCCCTTCTGAATACATTCCCTAGCATGTTGCAGTTTCAATTGCAAATGCTTCGTGCTTTGCTTACAACCTTCAGAATTCAGCAAAGCCAAACATGCTTTGTTGTCTTGATAAACCTGGATTGGACATTTGACAGGAATTTTCATGTCTTTGCACAATTGTAACAACCATTCACAATCTTGAAGTGAATAAGACAGTGCATTCAGTTCAGCTTCACAAGTACTTAAGCTAACTGTTGTTTGCTTCTTGCATGACCAATCAAATAGACCCTGATTGTACATGTAGCAAACTCCAGACGTGCTTTTCCTGTCTGTAGTGTCACTTCCAAAACTCGCATCTGCAAATATCTCAAGACCACCAGACTTCTGATTGTTAAATCTCAGTCTGTAATGCATAGTGCCTTTCAAATAGTGAGCTATGCGTTTCAGAGCTTTCCAATCCTTAACAGTAGGGTTGTTGACTTGTCTGCTTAGCAAATTACAGCTAACAGCAATGTCAGGTCTTGAACATCTGGCAATGAAGTTTAGTTTGCCTATCACACTTCTGTATAGTGTAGTGTCAGAAAATGCTTCTTCAATGTCATCTACCTGATAACCTGTTGTCATCGGTGTGTCTACAGGGTTAGCATCCATCAGGTTTAGTTTGCTTAACACATCAGCAATTTTCCGTGACTGGTGTACTAGAATGTTACCATCTTGATCTCTCTCTATTTCCAGAGATAGGTAGTTGTTTACCTCACCAAGATCTTTCATGTCAAAGTGCTCTTTCAGTTGAGCTAGGGCGTTATTGTACATTGTGACATCTTTCCAAAAGAACAAAATATCATCAACATAAAACAAGCAATACAGCTTCTTTTGCCCCTCCTCTTTGACAAATACACATGGATCAGCTTTCCCTTGCTGAAAACCTAGAGAAAACAATACTTCAGTGAGTTTTGTGTGCCAGCACCGTGCACTCTGTTTGAGACTATAAAGGGACTTCTTCAGAGCACAAACAAATCCCTGTTTTACCTGTACGCCATCAGGTGGAAGCATATAAAGAGATTCACCTAGAGATCCGTACAAAAACGCTGTATTCACATCGTGGTGACTAACATGAAGATTCACTTCTGCAGGAAGCTTGAGCATAAGCCTAATGTTCTCATACCTCACGGTGGGTGAGTAGGTCTCGTGATAGTCTTCACCTGGTACCTGTGAAAAACCTCTGGCTACCAATCTGGCTTTGTGTCTGACTATCTTGCCATTTTGATCTGTCTTCGCTTTGAAGACCCATTTGCTTCCAAGCAGTTTCATTCCTGGAACTACTGGAACTAGCTCCCATGTTTTGTTCCTCTCTAAGGAATCAAGCTCAGCCTTCATGGCATTTAACCATGGCTCAGCATTCTTTGAATCCAAATCCTGGATTTCTTGGAAACTTGAAGGATCGAATACCTTCTTGGAGCTTTTAACAGCTGCTACTGCTGTCTTAGCAAATTCATCAGCAAATCTCTTTGGAGGTCTACCCTTTGTGGCTCTCTGAGACCTGCAAATTAGTCGTAAGTCTTCAACACTCTCCTCTTCCTTCTTAGGAGAAAAGTGACCTATTGTGAACAAAGGTTCCTCCAATTCTTGATCAGAGCATTCAGAGGGTCGCATAGAGGCTTTCGCACTCTTGAAATCCTCTGAATCATCTGATTCAGTCTCTGATTCAGAATCAGGACCTTCATCAGTGGGTGTGGGTTGTTGCGGCAGCTGTGGCTGTTGCTGCTGCTTTTGCTGTGGCTGTTGCCTATCCTCAGTTTCATCACTGTCATCAGGATAACATTGGAAAATTCCCACATTCTCCCCCCACTTGGCATTGTACTCAACACTTCAAGTGAGCCTAATTGTCTTAGAGTCAGTCATCATTACTCTGTAAGAACCTTTCTGATACCCTAGTAAGATATCATGCAAACCACGCTTGCCTAACTTGGAGCTTTGCGGTGTGTGAACCCACATGTCAGAACCAAAAATTCTCATGTGTTTGATGTATGGCTTCTTGCCAAACATCTTTTCATAGGGGGTAGAACCAATCGATGAAGATAACCTGCGATTATAACTGTAAACAAAACAGGCCAAAGATTCTGCCCAATAACTCTCTGGAAGATTGGCATCATGCAGCAAGGTTTTTAACCCTTGAAGCAATGTTTGATTTGCTCTCTCGCAAACTCCGTTCTGCCATGGCGAATGAGGACTAGACAAATCGTGCTGAATTCCTTTCTCAGTCAGAAAAGCTTCAAACTGCTGAGAAGTGAATTCCCCCCCCCCCCGCGATCAGTGAAAAGAGTCTTTATCTTCTTACCATGCACATTTTCCAACCAAGCACAGAATTCCTTGAACCTTTGAAATGCCTCTGATTTCTGCTTGAGATTGTACACATAAATATACCTGGAAAATGCATCAATTAGGACCATGAAGTACCTGTTTTCACCCAAAGAGGGCGATAGTGGACCAACCAAATCAGCATGCACTATCTGGTATGGTTCTGTAGCTTGTCTGCTAGACACCTTACCTTTCGCAGCCATTTTCTTTTTTTCCCTTTTTTTAAATGATATTTATTAAGAATTACAGAAGAAAAAAGAAATAACAATAAAGTAGCAAAAAAAAAATAACAAAACACATAAAACATATAAAAACCATACAATAGTACAGCAGAAAAAAACAGACAAAAAAAGAAACTAAAAAACACATCCAATATTCCATATCTTTACCTTTCCTTAACTTATTTCATCGACCTCCTCACACCTCCCTTTTTTTGTATTCTAGTTCAATTCACTATTTCAGCAAGTTCTTCCCATCTTTCTCAATTTTGATTCTATAGTTTTAATGAATTAACCTTAAATTTTTTCAATTTAACCCAATGTCAATCAACTTTTACATAATTCTTTGTTGCATTTCTACTAAAACCATGTTAATTCATTCCCGCATCCTTCTAACACTCATTAATTTTACAATGTTTCTGTAAATATACTTTAAATTTTTTCCAATCTTCTTCCACCGACTCTTCTCCCTGGTCTCGAATTCTGCCAGTCATTTCCGCCAGTTCCATATAGTCCATCAACTTCATCTGCCATTCTTCCCTGGTAGGTAGATCTTGTGTCTTCCAATACTTTGCGATAAGTATTCTTGCTGCTGTTGTGGCGTACATAAAAAAAATCCTATCTTTCCTTGGCACCAATTGGCCGACCATGCCCAGGAGAAAGGCCTCTGGTTTCTTCAAGAAGGTATATTTATATACCTTTTTCATTTCGTTATAGATCATCTCCCAGAATGCCTTAATCTTTGGGCATGTCCACCAAAGGTGAAAGAATGTACCTTCAGTTTCATTGCATTTCCAACATTTATTATCGGGCAAATGATAGATTTTTTGCAAGCTTGACTGGTGTTATGTACCACCTGTAAATCATTTTCATTAAATTCTCTTTTAAGGCATTGCATGCCGTAAACTTCATACCTGTGGTCCATAACTGTTCCAAGTCAGCCATCATAATATTATGTCCAACATCTTGTGCCCATTTAGTCATAGCAGATTTCACCATTTCATCTTGAGTATTCCATTTCAACAGCAAGTTATACATTCTTGACAAATTCTTAACTTTAGGGTCTAACAATTCTGTTTCCAACTTTGATTTTTCCATCTGGAAGCCAATTTTTTTATCCAAATTGCACACCTCCATTATTTGATAATAATGGAGCCAATCTCGTACTCTGTTTTTTAATTTTTCAAAACTCTGCAGTTTTAATCTGTCACCCTCTTGTTCCAAAATTTCCCAATACTTCGGCCATTTGGCCTCCATATTGAGTTTTTTCTGAGCCTTTGCTTCCATTGGTGACAACCATCTTGGGGTTTTATTTTCTAGCAAATCCTTATATCTTATCCAAACATTAAACAGTGCTTTTCTTACTATATGGTTTTTAAACGCTTTGTGTGCTTTAACCTTATCATAACACAAATATGCATGCCAACCAAATACATTATTGAAACCTTCCAAATCCAAAACGTCCGTGTTTTCAAGAAGCATCCATTCTCTCAGCCCCTTTCGCAGCCATTTTCACCTTGTTTGCTGCGCATGCCTTGCACTTCATGTGGTACCTGCAGGGTTTAATAGTCATACATGCAACCAAGGCAGGCATTTTAGATACTGCCGAGCGCGCAGCTTCGGGAGGGACGCACATGGAGCGGTGAGGGAGGAAGGGGACACCCGCCTAGCCAGCCAGATCAGCCGAATCAACCCTGGCGATCAATGGGGTGACAGATGTCGCAGCCAGATCGCCCTCACATGCGATCGACAGGGACAGCTATCGAACAGCATCGAGATGACTAGGGGGGTGAGACAGGGTTGTATTTTGGCCCCCACATTGTTTTGTCTATTCTTAAATGACCTAGAAGAGAACTTAATGGACCCAGATGGACACATTCCAAAAATAGGAATGAGAAGGACCCCTTTGTTGTTGTATGCTGATGATGCGGCCATCATCTTGCGTTCCAGACCGGGCTTGAATTATCTGTTGAGGAAATTTTCTGATTACTGTTCTGGAAATGGTTTATCCATTAATTATGAAAAATCTAAAATTTTAGTCTTCGAAAGAAGATTCTCCCAGTCTAAATGGGTGTTGGATGGCCATAACCTTGAACAGGTAAAATACTTCAGTTACCTAGGGCTCACATTCCATCATACAGGATCTTGGAAGCACCATTGGCAAACCTCCCTTCAAAAGGCGGAGATTACAAAGCTAGCCGTACATAGATTCTTCTTCACAAAGGGTGGCAAATATGTTCCAGCAGCCTTAAGGGTTTTCAGCGCAAAGCCCGTTTCCCAACTCCTGTATGCAGCAAATGTCTGGCAAAGTGGGGACCTGCCAAAGCTACCATCTCTGCTGCAGGTACCTAACTGCGTCCCTAACTCCGTACTTCTGTTGGAAGCTGGTGAATGCCCAATTTCAGCTAGAGCGTGGTGGGCTGCCCTAAAACATTGGCTCAGGATTTCAGTGTTTAATCTAGGGAAGGGTCTGTACCAACATTTGACCAATGAGGAATTTGTCAGCAAATGGCAGAAAACCATGGCTAAAAAAGCCACCTCTTTTGGTCTGTCTCCCTCCCAACTGTATTACCTGGGCTATGAAGGCGCCCAAAAGGTTTTAAAGCAAAGATTATGGGACAATGCACACAGTGACTTGCGATCTCGGTCACACGCAGTCTGTAGTCCGCTGGCAGCAGGAGTTCAATATGGGTATGTCTTTGAGTTAACATCTTACATCAAAAACCTAACAGTACCTAACTATCGAAGGCTTTTCACCAAAGCCAGACTGAATGTCTTCCCCTCTGCAGTGCTGGATGGTAGGTTAAGAGGAGTTCCCTACCAGGACAGACTTTGCTCGTGTGCTCAAGACATCGATTCCATAGATCATATTTTGTTACATTGTGCGAAGTATGAGCAGGCCAGGGCTGAACTGATACTACCCTTGCTGGTGCCTTTCCCGGGAAAGTCAGAGGCTCACTATGTCAGGTTCCTACTGGAAGACCGGACAAAAGCTAGAACGTTGGCAGTGGCAAAGTTTTTATCGGTGGTTGCAAGAACAAACGAGCCCTATATTCCAAACAAAGTGCTTGATTAACCTGGAGGTAGACTGTATGAACTCTGTATTAATTTGTAATGTTTTGTTGGGTCTCTGGACCGTAATAAAGATTGATGATGATGAGATACTGCCTCAAAATGTAAATGACCAAATTTCCTGTGAAAATCATGAATACATCCTGCATGCAAAACCTTGTTAGAACCTGGAATGCAACAAGTTTCATCCTGCACAACATCATCAAAATACAAAACAAACAAACGATCAACATATTCAGCATGCAATACATAATCGTTTTTCTTTGTGATGGTGCACTTCCTGTTCTTGAAGGAAACGTCAATGTTGTCAGATAATATTGATTTATTGCTCAGATAAGCGTGAGGTCCGGCACACTTCCCTGCGTAGGCCTCTGCATTCCAATGTCCACATATCTGAGCATAGCAGAGTTTCGACAGCGGCAAGAGGAAACTGCAAAAAAAACCTCCAGTGCATTCTTCAGTGTGCTTAAATAAAGTCCACTCAGGATCTTAGCAGCTAAAAGCAGCTTTATTTACAGCAGGCTATCCATTATCTATCACAGCGAACAGCATTGCGAAAACACGTCCTCTCTCCTCAAAAGCGAAAGTAGAGAGAAAGAACAAAGACTTGAGTCTCTCGGAACTGACGTAGAAGTTCCCCCCTCCCACCCGTAGGCAGAGCATACACTCTGAGCTGTTTAACCCTGTAAGCTCAGGTTCTCCTCACACCCCCTCTCGCTCTGCGCTACTGTGGGGAAAGTAAGTACAGAACTTACCCCCAACTCCAAACCACCACAAAACTCCCCATGACGCTGGAAGCTTAAAGGTTTGGTAAATCCATCGGCCAGGTTACTGTGACTGGCACAGTACTTCAGTCGTATCAAACCTAACTGAACACTCTGACACACATTTTGGAAACGTATGTCCAAATGCTTGGTTCTGGCCTTAAATTGCGCAGATTCAGCCAATTTCAAACAGGGCTGATTGTCTTCCCAAACCGTGATGGGCAAGCTACAATCCCCATAGATCTCTTGCACCAAGCATCTATAGAACTCTAGTTCCCGGCACAAATCTGACAGCGCACTGAATTCAGCCTCAGTAGAAGACAGCGCAATGAGACTTTGCTTCCGGGACTTCCACCCAACCAGTGACTTCCCAAACTTAATCACCAACCCAGACACAGACTTGCGGTCCTGCGAATTCGCCCAGTCACTGTCCGCATAGCATGTGAGCTTCGCCTCACCTTCAGCTGGCAGCTTAAGACAGAAGTCTTTGGTATGCTGCAGGTAGCGCAGTACCCGCTTGATACCGTGCCAAGCACTCACACTGGGCTTTGACGCTTCCCTACTTAGCAGGTTGGTAGCAAAGGCAATGTCTGGTCTGCTCCATTGGGACAGATACAACAGACTACCTAGAGCTGACTGAAAGAGCTCAGCATTCTCAAACTCAGCACTTTCTGCTTGCTGGCTATCTTTCACGAAGTTCGTCTCCATGGGTGTCCGAACTCCTGCACAATCGGACATTCTGAACTTCTCAAGCAACTGCTCAATCTTGCCTTTCTGACTGAGCAAGAAGCTACCATCCTCAGTTCTCGCTATCTGGACGCCTAGGTAGATCTTTACTGCACCCAGGTTCTTGAGCTGAAACCGTTTCCCAAGCTCTTTGGCAAACTTCTGCACCTGTTTGTCTGCCTTTCCAACATGGATGATGTCATCAACGTAAAACAACACCAGTTCCTGTGAGTCTCCTGATCCTCTAAGGAACAGGCAACTGTCAGCAAGACTCTTCCTGAAACCTAGCTTCTCCAAAGCTTCATTCAGGCACAAGTTCCAATTCCTGGCCGACTGCTTCAGGCTGTAAATTGACTTGTGAAGTTTCCACACAGTACCTCGCTCATTGCCCTCAAACCCTGGAGGAGGAAGCATGTACAGATCCTCCTGGAGGTCTGAGTTCAAGTAAGCAACATCCACATCAAAGTGATGCACCAGCAAACCTCTTTGTGCAGCGATGGCCAAGACCAAGCGTAGAGACTCACTCCTACACGTGGGCGCATAAATCTCTGTATAATGCAACCCCCTGTGCTGCGTGAATCCTCTCACCACTAATCTGGCCTTATACTGCGGTTCTCCTGCCGCTGTGGGCTTAAGACGGTAAACCCAGCGGCTACCCACTGCCTCTTCACCCACCGGCAACTTCGTGAGGGAGAACACACCTAGAGACTCCATTGAGCTCATCTCCTTCTGCATCGCCTCATGCCATTTCCTGGCTTCTTCCTGAGGCAGTTTCTGAACATCCTCAAAACTCTCAGGTTCACACTGTGCCATTCCGACCCACACACTAGTGATGGCAAACCTTTCAGGAGGTTTCCCCTTGGTCGTCCGAGTTGAACGGCGCAGCACTACTTCAGGAACCCCCTCTGACACACTAGGGCCAGCCAGAACGTCCTTGGCATCAGAGAGCTCCCCCTCTGACTTACTGCGCCTTCTGGACTTCTCAGCCGAACCTGTGGGGGAAGATGGAGCACTGCGTTGCTCAATCTTCACAGCCTTGGGAGAAGTTCTCTCCTCTGCCTGCACTGGGTCTGGACTCTGAGCCTCAGTAGCAGGTTCAACCTCTTCCTCTCCTTCATCAGCAGAGTCTAGCAGACTCTCTGACAGGATGTCAGGGTTCCCATGTATCCTTGCCCAGCCACTCTGCTCACAGAATTCAGCACTGTTGCTGAGCAGAATCCTGGACTGATTCCCTGATGGATATGCAAACCTCCACCCCTTGGTCCCTGGCTCATACCCACAAAAAATCATCTTTTGGGACTTGGGTTCACCTTTCTTGCGTTTGGCCTTTGGTATGGGGACCCAAGCCTCACAGCCAAAAACGCGGAAGTAGTGCACCTTCGGTTTCTTGCCATGGAGCAAGAAGTACGGTGTGTCACCTACCACTGAATTGAAAGACCTGTTCAGAATAAAGTTGGCCGTTCGCCAAGCCTCCCCCCAAAAACGCTGTGGGAGCCCGGCATCAAACAAAAGAGCTGCGGACATCTCCCCTAGAGTCCTGTTCCTGCGTTTCGCGATCCCATTCTGTTGGGGACTGTGTGGAGAAGTCAACCTGTGTTGAATCCCCTTTTTGCTGAAGAAACTTTGCAGTGCAGACCCGGTGAACTCCCCACCGCGATCGCTCTGAAAGTTTTGCACCCGTGTGGAAAACTGCAGTTCCACAGCCGCAATCCAGTCTTTGATTAGCGGCGCAGCTTCATCTTTGCGTTGAAGCAAGAAACACCAAGAGTTCTGCGTATGGTCATCAATCAGAACCAGCGCAAATTTGGCTCCGCCCAAACTGCTCACAGAAAACGGACCAGACAAATCTGCATGAATTAACTGAAAAGCCCTAGTGGTCACCCTCTCAGACCTAGGGTATGTGCACGTTTTCACCTTTGCGGACTTGCACGCTCTGCAATCTAGAAACTTAGCACATGATTTCATTTTGCACCCTTGCGTATACTCTGGGATCCTTTTCACTGACCCCCACGACACGTGTGCCATGCGTCGGTGCCAGAGATGTGCACACGCATCATGAACTGGAACATTGGCACACTGCGCTTGAGCCTCCTCCATGTCATCTGTGTCATCTGGACCTGCAAAAGAAGCATTTATCACAAACAACCTGTCTTTACATTCAACACTGACTAGGTGCTGTCCATTCTTGGAAATAGAACACTTATTGTTCTCAAAACACACTCTGTAGTTCTCAGCAAGAAGTGCACTGACAGACAGCAACGCGCAGGACAGTCCTGGAACAACAAAAGCCTGGATTGAGTCCTGCAAGAAAGAACAAAACAGTGAGCCAGTCTGCGTGAGTGGGTGTTGAGTCCCATCTGCTAAACAGACAGTCTTCCCAGATTTTACAGAGGTGCAGTTCTCCAGGAATCCAGCAGATGGCACTAGATTATGGGAGGCGCCTGAGTCGATGACAAAAGCCAGCACAGCATCCTGTTGACAACTCTTGACTACAGCCATAGAGGCAGCCAAATGTTTACGTTCAGTGTCTCTGCCAGCTGCCTTCGGCTTGCCTTTCCCACGCTTTGAAGAAGAGCCCTTTATCTGGTTGCTACGGGAGACGGCCTTGGGCTGTTCCTCCACTGGACATTCTCTCACCAGATGGGAGGGGGAGCCACAGCAATAACAGCAGCGACGCGTAGCAACAGCTCTCACAGCTCCCTCTTCAGCCATTCCTTTGTTCCCAGCACCCCCACCTTTGGGTGCACAGCCTGGGCCTGCATGCTCCCCAGCACTCTGGTTGTAGGCCTCAACATCACACGGCCCCTCGGAGACAAAGCAGCAACTCCCAGCTGTAACTTCAGGAACATGGCCAGCAGCCCCCTCTGGGCTCTCGGCTTCCTGCCTGCTCTCGGCTTTCTCCCGGCCCTGGGCTCCTGCTGAGTTCTCACACAGACTCCTCAGCACCTGCCAGGCGGCCTGAGCCGACTCAACGCCCTCCAGGTGGGGCAACAGGATAGCGTCCACGCTTGCTCTCAACATGCAGAGCTCCCTTTGCATTCTCAGCTCTCTATCTTCCAGGAGAGCAGCCTCCCGTTCTGCTCCTCCTTCTTCAGCAACAACTGGCATGGGTGGGGCCGGCTCCTTCTGGGCTATACTCCAGAACCCTGTGGCCAAAAACCACCCCCTGACTCTTCTAACCCAGATATCCCAGGACTGGGTTGTGAGCTTTTCAAACGGGACATCATAAAAGTTCTGGAGCTCAGCCATCTCCTCCCCCAGTGCTCCCATTGGGGCTTTGAAGTACTCACGCGTACCAGCCAGCTTCAAAGGAGAGGCCTCCAGTGGCTCTTTGCAGCACACAGCATTGCAGCCAGCTTCCCTGCTTTTCTCCCAGGCGAAGCCTCAAAACAGGACTTTTGCCTTCCGGCAGCAAAACAACAGCTTCTCAGGTTTCTCAGCCTTCTTAAGAACACAGCACATCAAAGGCAGGCTTCCTCTAATTGCAATTACTGCCCATAAACTGTCAGATAATATTGATTTACTGCTCAGATAAGCGTGAGGTCCGGCACACTTCCCTGCGTAGGCCTCTGCATTCCAATGTCCACATATCTGAGCATAGCAGAGTTTCGACAGCGGCAAGAGGAAACTGCAAAAAAAACCTCCAGTGCATTCTTCAGTGTGCTTAAATAAAGTCCACTCAGGATCTTAGCAGCTAAAAGCAGCTTTATTTACAGCAGGCTATCCATTATCTATCACAGCGAACAGCATTGCGAAAACACGTCCTCTCTCCTCAAAAGCGAAAGTAGAGAGAAAGAACAAAGACTTGAGTCTCTCGGAACTGACGTAGAAGTTCCCCCCTCCCACCAGTAGGCAGAGCGTACACTCTGAGCTGTTTAACCCTGTAAGCTCAGGTTCTCCTCACAAATGTTCCGTTCATTCAGCTGCGCGATGCTGAGTAGATTGTGTGCAGCATCTGGAACGTCGAGAACATTGTGTATCAACAAGTCCAAACTGTGAAGAACAACAGTTCCGTAGCCTTGACTGGGGATCGTGTGGTCATCCGCCTGGTGAATCGCACCTTCCTGCGGTGTAAAAGACATGAACAGTCGCTTGTCGTTGCATATGTGGCGCGTTGTGCCCGAATCCACCACAAAGAAAGCTCTAGACGTCTTCTGGACCTTTGCAACCTTTGGAGTGAAGCGTGAGACCATTGCCTTGTGCTGCGTTGTCCTGGACACCGGACCTTTGCCTTTGCCACGTGATGAGCCTTCGCTGCGTTGCTCTGTCTTGGCCCTGGGATATCTGCATTCCCTCTTCATATGGCCTAGATGTCCACACGAGTAGCATTTCACTGCCTTCAAAGCTTTGGTGCCATCCAGTGGTTCCACTGCATTCTGGGATGACGTCTGTGAAGACTCCCCCTTACCCATGCAGCTAGCACCTTGCCTGTCCGCTTCATTCAGAACAATGGCAGTAACATGGGCTACTGTGAGCTGAGCAGTTGGCTGAACAGCAATCTGAGTCGCAACAGACTCCCAACTTGAACCCAAAGAATGTAGTATCATGAAGGAATACACAGCCTCTGGAAAGGTGAGTCCTCTCTGTTGCAGCTCATGTCTCAGATTCTGCATCTCCATCAGATGAGCATACACACCTGCACCTTCAGCAAGTGCCATATCATGCAGCTTGGCATAGTAGAACAAAGAAGCACCAGCCTCTGTTCTCAAATGAGCGTCTCTTAAAGTGTCCCAAATCTCTCTGGCTGAGGTCTTATCACGCAATAGGCATAACTCTTCTGGGGATAGTATCAACGTAAGAGTTCCCCTTGCTTTGGAATCCTTAGCTGCCCATTCATCTGTCATCGGAGCTGGGGGGGTGCCTGTTATGACTTCAAACAGACCCTCTTTTCGTAACAAAGCTTCTGCATACAACACCCACTCCACATAATTCTTTTTATCGAGCTTTGGAATCCCAAAAGCATCAGCCAGCCTTGCATTAGCCATCTCTGCTGCATTAATCAAGCTGCGTCTGTGTACAGCTGCTTCCGAAAGCACTTGTAAAAGCACTTTCAGTTTTCAAGCCTCTGCATAGCAGGCTTAAAAGTTCAAAGTCCAGCCTTGAAGCCAGCAATTAGGAACTGGCAGGCTGCCCGTTGCAAGAGCACATACCTCTCATCAATCATCTTGACGCGCAGAGCAGATAACGTCCGATCCGTCCCTCTGTTCCTCTGCCAGCAACCATTAGTTCAGTCTGATTCCGTTTTTCTGGGCCCGGAAGTAGAAACCAACATCTGCACCCCACTATTTTAGCTCCTTTCGGTGGTGGTGTGGGTGTAAACACCTCATGCTCACGCAGAGAATCCATTTCCTCCTGCATAGCATTTTTCCAGAGCAAAAATTGGTCCTCTGTTAACGCCAGCACCTCCTTGTAGCTTTGAGGTTCAGCTGCTACATGGAAAACATTCGCAGTACCAGGTTTAAAACGATCTGGGGGTACACCTTTAGTCTTCCTCTGAGACCTTCTGGGAGTGAAACCGGCTTCGCTTTTACTGTTTCCCCCCTCAGATTCTCGCCCCCCCTTGAGGAGAGTGGAATTCCTCCTGTGGTGAAAACTGACTACCATTCTCTTTAGCCTCAACAGAAGAATCCTCTTCTATGTCTGTGTCTGGTTTTCTTTTAGCATTCAAAGATCTCCCCTTTGATATTTGAAACCAAACTTCAGAGTTGGCATGCAGCTTCTCCCAGCCGCTGTGCTCACAGAACGTAACATTCCTTGAAACAACCAGCCCATTTTTACCAACCGCAAACCTGTAACCTTTGCCCAAATCTTGGTAACCTACAAAAATAAGCTGTTGTGCTTTGGGATCACCCTTTCTACGCTGTGCTCGAGGCACATGAACCCATGCCTTCACACCAAATGTACGCACATGATCAACTTTGGGCTTCTTGTTGAACAATTTGAAATAGGGTGTTGTTCCAATTGATCTATGAAATAAATGATTCTGCAAATAGCATGTGGACAGAAAAGCTTCTGCCCAAAACACCTTTGATAGACCAGCATCCTCAAGCATTGAGTACAACATCTCCTGTAGAGACCTGTTTTTCCTCTCTGCCAACCCGTTTTCTTCCAGACTATGGGGGCATGTTTTTCTATGACCTGTGTGTTGAGTGGTCACTTTAAAATGTGAAGGTTCATTATTGTTTCACAAGTTGTGTATGTCTTTAAGGGACAGGGCCAGGGCAAATAACGAGACCCAGTCTTACAGCTGTGAAACATAGCAGTTGCTGCTGAGTTGTGTTAATCAAGCTGTGTCAGCAATTGAGTATAGTATATAAGGGGCAGCACCTAGCTCTCTCATTACCCTGGGGGATGGGTTGGTGGTTGGGTCTGGTTTGTTGTTGATGTATTTAGAGTATAAGGAGTTTTTGTTTTTGTTATTAAAACCTTGTTTAAGTTATTTTTGAGTCCCTTTTTAATGCATGGTCTCCCCAGCAAGCTCTCTGCAGCACTACTAAACTGCAAATAGCCAACACTGTGCCCTTTGTCTGTAACCAAAACTGAAAAGGTCCAGACATAAATTTGCCTCCACGATCAACGTGGAGGCAGTCCGTAGTAGCTGAAGCTGGGTGCAGGGCAGGAAGTCGGGTGAAGTCAGGAACAGGCTTGCAAGCAGGGAGCCAGGGTGGGTCAAGGGCTCGGGCAGGAAAGCTGGACAGGGTTCAGGCAGGAACTAACAATGTTGCTCCCACAACTTGGGACTGGGGCTAGCCGGCTTTTATCTGCCCCGAGGCATAGGGCGGCCCCGATCCTCTGGTGACTCGCCTCTCCTGGCCTGGAGGTGAGCACTCCTCCTGCGGCAACTTAGTTCCCTCCGCCTCTCTGCCCTGAGCCTCTGCAGCTCAGGAGAGGCTGGAGGGTTACTGGACCCAGAGGCAACCTCGGCTTCCCCTGACGGGGCTGAGAGTGGAGCACCTGCAGGCAATGTGTCCTCCATCACCTCAGGAGCCAGAGCAGACTCATCTGATGCCTGCACCTGAGAATCCAGCACAGGTGAGGACCCTTCAGGCTCATGCCACAGCCCCGGCTCAGCTGGTTCTGGAAGCGGGGAATCCTGTGCAGGCTGGGATCCCTCAGGTTCAGCATCCGAGTCCGAATCCCAGGCCATCACACTCCACCTTTCTGGATCTCACAGTAACTGTCCCGGAAATGCACTACAAACCCAGCTTTCAGCAGACAGGAGGCAGACATCAGGTTGCTCCTCAGCGAAGGAACACACAGAACATTGTCCAGATGCGTGCGTAGACAGGAGACAAAAACAGAACCACCCAACTCCACGTCAGATTTCCTCCCGTCAGCCAATGCCACCTGGCTCCGTGGTGTAGAAACCTTCTTGGCAAAAACCGCCTCTGAAACAACGTGCCAGGAACTCCCTGAATCGATAATCCAGGTGTTTCACCGCTCATCAGGACACTCGACCACGGCCGTCACAAGTTGCGCCATCTGCTTCTTCTTTCCAAACTTCGTTTGCTGTTTCCGCTGCTTTTGACCCTCAGATATGGCCTCCTCCGGACACTGCTTCCTCAGATGCCGAGTAGAACCGCACCTGTAACAACGACAAACAGCAAACACAGATTCCTCACCAGCCGTAGCTCGGGTATGTTGTTTTGGCTGGTTCTCCTCAGAAATGCTGCCTGCATTCTTCAAAAGCCGATCGCTTGTCGAAGCACTTGGAGCAGACGACTGCTTGCCGTCACACCTCTGCCATTCCTCCAGCAGCCGGCCAGTAACATAATCCAGAGTCAGATCTTCTTCATGCATAGCTTCCAGCGTGAGAACGAGATTGTCCCAGCTATTGTGTGTATATAGGGAAATAGACATAATGGCTAACAAAAAGGACCAACAGCTGATTACAGTGGTATCTCTGGTTACAGACGCTTCAGGTTACAGACTCTGCTAACCCAGAAATAGTATCTCGGGTTAAGAACTTTGTTTCAGGATGAGAACAGAATTCGCGCGGCGGCAGCAGGAGGCACCATTAGCTAAAGTGGTACCTCAGGTTAAGAACAGTTTCAGGTTAAGAACGGACCTCCGGAACAAATTAAGTTCTTAACCAGAGGTACCACTGTACAACCTCAATAGCGTCAGCAAGATGCCAGTCTATAGTAGAAGTAGATACCAAAAGACGCCAATCTGTACAAGAATCAGGTTTTTTAAAATCATTGTTGGCAAAAACACTTGCAGAATATTTACTACTTAGCATCATTAAAAAATTTTCTGTGCCACACAATACCACTCAAAAATGGTATATAGATAAAATCAACAGGAATATCCCAAAGGTTGGGAACATGGATGAAAGTAGGGCTGGGTGATACCTGATTTCAACATTGCAATATTGTCACCAGCTAAACATCACAATATACGGATATATCACTATGTCTGAAATAAGGATGGAGCTATAAAGAAGCATTAGCTGGCTTCACAGCTTTTCCTGCATCATGATTTTCAAATATCGCCCCGCTCTAGATAAAACCCCAAATGTTTTGTCACTTACCAGGTAATGATGTATTGCATGGGCTCGTTGCGTAACGTCACCCTCGTCTGGCCTCCAAAGGGCCCCCCCTGGAACTGTGCTTTCTGTGGTTGCAAGAGAGAAACAGCAGGGAGTCAGAACCATATGCAATATGAGCCTTTAGAAAAGAAATTCAGACACCAGGGGCAGTTTACTTTTATGTAAAAAGTGAAAACCTATGTAGGTAGTCCTATGTAGGTAAACTTATGTAATCTCTACTCCCACTCCTATCTCACTCTCCCTGCCAATGATACAGCTCTCCCATGCTCATATTTTCTGTGTAACTCCCTGTCCTACTTCACCCCCTGTATAGCATAGCAAACCAACCAAATGGCTGCTCTACCCAATCCACACCTGGCTCTGACATAAAGGTAAAGGTAAAGGGACCCCTGACCATTAGGTCCAGTTGCGGACGACTCTGGGGTTGTGGCTCTCATCTCGCTTTATTGGCCGAGGGAGCCGGCGTACAGTGTCCGGGTCATATGGCCAGCATGACTAAGCCGCTTTCTGGCGAACCAGAGCAGCGCACGGAAATGCCGTTTACCTTCCCGCCAGAGTGGTACCTATTTATCTACTTGCACTTTGTCGTGCTTTCGAACTGCTAGGTGGGCAGGAGCAGGGACCGAGTTCCCCCCTCCGCAGGGATTCGAACTGCCGACCTTCTGATTGGCAAGCCCTAGGCTCTGTGGTTTAGGCTCTGTGGTTTCTGACATAAGTGGTATTAAACTAAGTGGAACTCCATTCATTCGGATCCTGCCCCCTCCAGAGCAGGAAAAAACATGCTGCTTCCATCTTCCATGTGACACCCCATAAGATACTTGAAGGTGGCTACCCTATCTCCTCTCAGTCTTCTCTTCCAGGCTAAACATACCCAGCTCCCTCAACCGTTCCTCATAAGGCTAGGTTTCCAGATCCTTGGTCATCTTGGTTGCCCTCCTTTCCACATGTTCCAGCTTGTTAATATTCTTAAATTGTGGCACCCAGAACTGAACACAGTACTCCAGGTGTGGTCTGACAAAGGCAGAAGAGAGCGGGACTATGACACTATATTTCTGTTGATGCAGCCTAGAATAGCTTTAGCTTTTTTGCTGCTGCATCACACAGTTGACTCTGTCTGGCAACTTCTGTTTCAGTGTATCTGAAGAAGTGTGCTTGCACACGAAAGCTCATACCAAGAACTAACTTAGTTGGTCTTTAAGGTGCTACCGGAAGGAATTTTTTTGTTTTGACTATGGCAGACCAACACGGCTACCTATCTGTAACTGGAACTATGGAAGGCACCACATTGAGCCGCATGAAATGGAAGTCCATCAACCTCACCAAGAAACTTGCACAGGTACAGACTGATATCTTCTTTCTTACTAAATGCAAGAACCTGGACATTATACCCAAGGGTCTTAGAATTAAGAACCCTCTACTATCCACGTATCCCACTGAATATGCAAGAAAACTATGCAACACTTTCTCTAAGAAGCTGCTCAAACATCTGATCAGCGTTCTTTACTCTAAACAGAAGCTAATAAAGGAGGAACTCCTTGTACTAGACAACTCTATCAGGAACCAACTGACCGACAAACATATCTACATGCCTCTAGCTACCATCCCAAACATACCAAACAGTCCATTGTATATAGCCAGGCACTACGTTACAGCCGTATCTGTTCCAATTCTACAGACAGAGACTCTCACCTAAGAGATCTACAGCAAACCTTTTTAGAACTAAAATACCCAGCAGATGAAGTTAGACAACAGATCAACAGAGCCAGACTTATACCCAGAGAGAACTTGCTGCAAGACAGACCCAAAAAAGAAAATAACAGAACACCTCTAGTCATCACATACAGCTCCCAAGTTAAAACAGTACAACGCATCATCAGAGATCTACAACCTCTCCTGGACAATGACAGTTCTCTTTCTCAAGCTCTGGGAGGAAGACCTTTCATTGCCTACAGACAGCCACCCAATCTTAAACAACTCCTAACCCACAATAATACTACAACCAGACCTAACACGGACACTGGCACCAGAGCCTGCAATAAACCCAGATGCCAACTTTGCTGTCACATACACCCGGACAACACCATTACTGGCCCCAACAACATCACACATACCATCTCGGGACTGTTTAATTGCTCATCGTCTAACATTGTGTATGCCATCAAATGCCAACAGTGTCCTTCAGCTCTCTATATTGGACAAACAGGCCAAACCTTACGCCAAAGAATAAACGGACACAAATCTGACATCAAGAATCACAAGACAGAGAAACCAGTAGGAGAACACTTCAATCTCCCAGGACATTCTATACAAGATCTCAAAGTAGCTGTTTTACTACAAAGGAATTTCAGAAATAGACTGGAAAGAGAAGCTGCTGAATTACAACTCATTACCAAACTTAAAACCATGGAGAGACCTGGCCTGAACAAAGACATTGGATTCTTATCTCATTATACATGACAAAGCCATTTCTCACCTTCTCACCCCTTGCTTTTTCCTGTAAGACCTATTGCAGTCGTTAAGAGTCGTCAACAGGCTCATCTCAGCTATCTGCCAATCACCCATTCCCACCACCCTTCTGAGTAATACCCCTCCCCACCTTCTCACTATATAGAAGGGTCTGGCAACTTCTGTTTCAGTGTATCTGAAGAAGTGTGCTTGCACACGAAAGCTCATACCAAGAACTAACTTAGTTGGTCTTTAAGGTGCTACCGGAAGGAATTTTTTTGTTTTGACAGTTGACTCATGTTGAGGTTGTGGTCTAATAAGACTCCTAGATCCTTTTCACATATACTGCTGGCAAGCCAGGTGTCCCCCATCTTTTATTTGTGCAGCTGGTTTTTCCTGCCTAACTGTAGAACCTCACATTTGTCCCCACTGAAATTCATTCTTGCATGTATGTAGCTCTGCATGTGTGTAGCTCTACTCAGTACTACTCTATAATTTAGTGTAGATATATTTCTTATATATTTTAAATGTGTAAAAAAAATCCTACGGTTAAAAATATTCTTAATATTGAACCAAACCAATAAAAGAGATGTCAAATTATGTGTTACTTACTAAATCTGTAGTGTTTATCCTCCAAAATAACTCAAAATAACGTACATGGATTCCACCCCACTGCCTCTCATATTATTCTATTTATTTATTATGTAATATATTTATATCCTGCCAAGTTGGAATTCAAGGTGGCTTACAACATTTAAAAACATCAGTCATAGAATAAAGAATAATAAAAACAAACTGGTTAAAAACAATACTTAAAATACATCACAATATATCTAAAACCAGCAATTAAAATTTGAACTGACAGCAGCCCAGTCATCAGCATTGTCTGGACCTTAGTTTCCAAATGCATAAAGCCCTTTACTGCAAAAGTAAATTGATGCCTCCTTGCCTGAACAGAAGCAGGAGCCAAGTCACAAAGAAGAAACTTTGTTTGCTGATTGGAATCTCCTTCCCACAGCACTGCTGAGAAACGAAGTTTCCAATAAGCAAACAAATTTTCTTTTTCTCCCAATAAGATCCATGGGGCTTTAAGGCACACACCATGCCTCTTGTTAGGCAGAGTAGAGACCCCAAGACCGTGCTAAGCTTGATACCGTGCTGGGTTTCTATTCTGCCTAGCAAGAGGCACGCAAGTGGATCTTATGGGGGGAAACAGATTGGGCAGGCAGGAAATGGCCATTTACTTTGCAGTAAACTTGGCTTTACCTTGCAGTAAAGTTCTGCTTCCTGCCTGATGTTGGTTTCTATTTCCCTCACTGAACAGCAAATGCATGTCACAAGACATTGTTTACATTCCACAGTCCAAGTTACTGTTGGATTCCCACGGGAATGGGAGACTGGATGTGACGTACACTGGTTTCCTGTTTTTCAGTGTTCTGTCGTTTCTTTGTTGGAGAGGGAGTTGCTCTGTGCTCTCAGAGAGGCAAGATGTACGTTTGTGTGTTCTCGATGTAGATGAGAAATAAAATTAGCATGTAGCACGATACCTGCTTATCCTTTCGTCTGCGAGATTACACTCTGCTGTATCAGCTCCAGATGGGCAAGAGCTGATCGAAATCTCACATTTTAGGTTCCGGGCCCAGAAGTCAGAATCAGAATGACGAATGGCGGCCAGGAGAGGAACGTAACAGAGTTATCTGCTCTGCGTGTCAAGAGCATTGATGAGAGGTATGTGCTGTTGCTACGGGAAGCCTGCTAGTTACTAATTAATGGCTTTAAGGCTGGACTTTGAACTTTTAAGCCAAAGCAGCCGTTTGCTGCGGCAGAGGTTCGAGAGGCTTGAAATCGAAAGTGCCTTTGGAATGCAGCTGCTGTAAACAGACGCAGCTTGCTTTAAAGCAGCAGAGATGGCTAATGCAAGGCTATCTGATGCTTTTGGGATTCCTAAGCTCAATAAAAAGAATTATGCGGAATGGGTGTTGTATGCAGAAGCACTGCTACGAAAAGAGGGTCTGTTCAATGTCATTACAGACACACCCCCCCAGCTCCGGTGACGGATGAATGGAAGGCTAGGGATTCCAAAGCAAGGGGAACTCTTACGCTGATTGTATCCCCAGAAGAGCTATGTCTGTTGCGTGATAAGACCTCAGCCAAAGAAATCTGGGACACTTTAAGAGACACTCATTTGAGAACAGAGGCTGGTGCTTCTTTGTTCTACTATGCCAAGTTGCATGATATGTCACTTGTTCGAGGTGCAGATGTGCGTCCTCATCTGATGGAGATGCAGAATCTCAGGCATGAGCTGCAACAGAGAGGAATCACCTTTCCAGAGGCTGTGTATTCCTTCATGATACTACATTCTTTGGGTTCAAGTTGGGAATCCATTGCCACTCAGATTGCTGTTCTGCCAACTGCTCAGCTCACGGTAGTGCATGTTACTGCTGTGATTCAGAATGAAGCTGACAGGCGGAGTGCTAGCTGCATCGGTAAGGGGGAGTCTTCACAGACGTCATCCCAGAATGCAGTGGAACCACTGGATGGCGCCAAAGCTTTGAAAGCAGTGAAATGCTACTCGTGTGGACGTCTAGTCCACATGAAGAGGGAATGCAGATATCCCAAGGCCAAGACAGAGCAGCGCAGCGAAAGCTCAACGCGTGTAAAAGGCAAAGGCAAAGGTCCGGTGTCCAGGACAACGCAGCACAAGGTGATGGTCTCACGCTTCACTCCAAAGGTTGCAAAGGTCCAGAAGACGTCTAGATCGTTCTTTGTGGTTGATTCAGGAGCGACGAGACACATTTGCAACGAGAAAGGACTGTTCGTGTCTTTTACACTGCAGGAAGGTGCGATTCACCAGGCGGATGACCACACGATCTCCAGTCAAGGCTACGGAACTGTTGTTCTTCACAGTTTGGACTTGTCGATACACGACGTTCTCGACGTTCCAGATGCTGCACACAATCTACTCAGCGTCGCGCAGCTGAATGAATGGAACATTGACGTTTCCTTCAAGAACAAGAAGTGCACCATCACAAAGAAGAACGATTATGTATTGCATGCTGAATATGTTGATCGTTTGTTTGTTTTCTATTATGATGATGTTGTGCAGGATGAAACTTGTTGCATTGCAGGTTCTAACAAGGTTTTGCATGCAGGATGTATTCATGATTTTCACAGAAAATTTGGTCATTTACACTTTGAGGCAGTATCCAAAATGCCTGCCTTGGTTGAAGGTATGCGCAGCAAACAAGGTGAAAATGGCTGTTTAAGGTAAGGTGTCTAGTAGACAAGCTACAGAACCATACCAGGTAATGCATGCTGATTTAGTTGGTCCACTATCGCCCTCTTTGGGTGGAAACAGGAACTTCATGGTCCTCATTCATTCATTTTCCAGGTATATTTATGTGTTCAATCTCAAGCAGAAATCAGAGGCATTTCAAAGGTTCAAGTAATTCTGTGCTTGGTTGGAAAATGTGCATGGTAAGAAGGTAAAGACTCTTTTCACTGATCGCGGGGGGGAATTCACTTCTCAGCAGTTTGAAGCTTTTCTGACTGAGAAAGGAGTTCAGCACGATTTGTCTAGTTCTCGTTTGCCATGGCAGAACGGACTTTGTGAGAGAGCAAATCAGACATTGCTTCAAGGGTTGAAAACCTTGCTGCATGATGCCAATCTTCCAGAGAGTTATTGGGCAGAATCTTTGAGCTGTTTTGTTTACACTTATAATTGGAGATTATCATCATCGATTGGTTGTACCCCCATGAAAAGATGTTTGGCAAGAAACCATACATCAAACACATGAGAATTTTTGGTTCTGACATGTGGGTTCACACACCGCAAAGCTCCAAGCTAGGCAAGCATGGTTTGCATGATATCTTTCTAGGGTATCAGAAAGGTTCTTACAGAGTAATGATGACTGACTCTAAGACAATTAGGCTCACTTGAAGTGTTGAGTACAATGCCAAGTGGGGGGAGAATGTGGGAATTTTCCAATGTTATCCTGATGACAGTGATGAGACTGAGGATAAGCAACAGCCACAGCAACAACCACACCCTACACCCACAGATAAAGGTCCTGATTCTGAATCTGAGACTGAATCAGATGATTCAGAGGATTTCAAGAGTGCAAAAGCCTCTATGCGACCCTCTGAAGGCTCTGATCGAGAATTGGAGGAAGCATTGTTCACTATAGGCCACTATTCTCCTAAGAAGGAAGAGGACAGTGTTGAAGACTTACGGCTAATTCGCAGGTCTGAAAGAGCCACTAAGGTAGACCTCCAAAGAGATTTGCTGATGAATTTGCTAAAACAGCAGTCTGTTAAAAGCTCCAAGAAGGTATTTGAACCTTCAAGCTTCCAAGAAATCCAGGATTTGGATTCAAAGGATGCTGACCCATGCTTAAATGCCATGAAGGCTGAGCTTGATTTCTTAGAGAGGAACAAAACATGGGGGCTAGTTCCAGTAGTTCCAGGAATGAAACTGCTTGGAAGCAAATGGGTCTTCAAAGCGAAGACAGATCAAAATGGCAAGATAGTCAGACACAAAGCCAGATTGGTAGCCAGAGGTTTTTCACAGGTACCAGGTGAAGACTATCACGAGACCTACTCACCCACCGTGAGGTATGAGAGCATTAGGCTTATGCTCAAGCTTGCTGCAGAGGAGAATCTTCACGTTTCTCACCACGACGTGAATACAGCATTTTTGTACGGATCTCTAGGTGAATCACTTTATATGCTTCCACCTGATGGCATACAGGTAAAACAGGGATTTGTTTGTTCTCTGAAGAAATCCCTTTATGGTCTCAAACAGAGTGCACGATGTTGGCACACTAAACTCACTGAGGTATTGTTTTCTCTAGGTTTTCAGCAAGGGAAAGCTGATCCATGTGTATTTGTCAAAGAGGAAGGGCAAAAGAAGCTGTATTGCTTGTTTTATGTTGATGATATACTTTTCTTTTGGAAAGATGTCAAAATTTACAATAACGCCCTAGCTCAACTGAAAGAGCACTTTGACATGAAAGATCTTGGTGAGGTAACCAACTACCTATCTCTGGAAATAGAGAGAGATCTAGATGGTAACATTCTACTACACCAGTCACGGAAAATTGCTGATGTGTTAAGCAAACTAAACCTGATGGATGCTAACCCTGTAGACACACCGATGACAACAGGTTATCAGGTAGATGACACTGAAGGAGCATTTTCTGACACTACACTGTACAGAAGTGTGCTAGGCAAACTAAACTTCATTGCCAGATGTTCAAGACCTGACATTGCTGTTAGCTGTAATTTGCTAAGCAGACAAGTCAACAATCCTACTGTTAAGGATTGGAAAGTTCTGAAATGCATAGCACGCTATTCGAAAGGCACTATGCATGAGGGGCCACTAGGGGCGCATCAGAAGATGGCTGACAATAACATATCTCCGACCCACACGAGGTAATTTGGAGGCTGTGATGGGAGTAAATAGCCTCCCTACCCCCCCCAGGATTGTGGGGGGAGCTGCCCTTGCCTGCTGTGCCCTATACCACCCCCGAATTTGTGGGGATGGGGGCACTAGGCAGAATGCCCTTCTGTGGATATCGACGCTCCTGGACGCTGCCTCTGATCCGCGCCTCTAGCTGCAAGAACTTCAAAAGAAACGATTAGGATGAAGCAAATGCACATATTTCAAGGAAGGAGGGGGAGTAAAGACTGCTAACAGAAGAGATCTCTGATAAACAAGACGAGTCGGAGGAACAAGAATTAACCAGATGAAGATACACCAAGACTCGGTATGGCAAAAGGACTGGATGGGGGAGGGAAAAAAAACTTTCCTTTCTTTCCTCTATGTGATTAAACAAGAATCCCCCCCCCTCACAAGTCAGAAATGTCGTTTGAAGGACTTAAGCTGTGGATTTATGTCTGTGTGGAGATAAACTTTCTAACCAAAGCATGTTTTAAGAAGAGCGTGGAATGTATAAGGGCTTTGGAATGACGCAGTTAAAAATACCGTCGCCATATTGGGAAGTTCTGTCGGAGGACTTAAGTCTGGGAGGAGAAATAGAGAAATAGAGCTGTTTTTATATTGTGGGTGAAACTCCTCAGAGGGACTTAAGAACGACAGTTCTGTGATTAATGATGGAAAGAGCGATGTTATCTATGAATGCGATGATATATGGAAACCATCTCGATTTGAGGATTGGATGAACGGAAAAATTCACACAGGATTATTATTGGTGTTTATCGGCTTAAGGAGATCATCAGAAGAGATCATAAAGAAAAAAGAGAAAATATACGAACAAGATGAGATGTGGAAACAGCAAGATAAGACTGGATAGAATTATGAACTTTGTTTGGACTGATTTGGACATTAACGCAGTAGCAAGAAGATGATCAGAATCCCCCTTCGGATTTTGAAATATGGGTCCCCTCAACAAAATTTAAAATTCGGCTTTGTAAATCGGAATTTATGTGATGTGATTTGATTTGATTGGTCGGTTAATAAAAATTATTTTTTTAAAAAATGAAAGGCACTATGCATTACAGACTGAGATATAACAATCAGAAGTCTGGTGGTCTTGAAATATTTGCAGATGCAAGTTTTGGTGGTGACACTACAGACAGGAAAAGCACGTCTGGAGTTTGCTACATGTACAATCAGGGTCTTTTTGATTGGTCATGCAAGAAGCAAACAACAGTTAGCTTAAGTACTTGTGAAGCTGAACTGAATGCACTGTCTTATTCACTTAAAGACTGTGAATGGTTGTTGTTGTTTAGTCGTTTAGTCGTGTCTGACTCTTCGTGACCCCATGGACCAGAGCACGCCAGGCACTCCTGTCTTCCACTGCCTCCCGCAGTTTGGTCAGACTCATGTTTGTAGCTTCGAGAACACTGTCCAACCATCTCGTCCTCTGTCGTCCCCTTCTCCTTGTGCCCAGCATCAGGGTCTTTTCCTGGGAGTCTTCTCTTCTCATGAGGTGGCCAAAGTATTGGAGCCTCCAGCTTCACGATCTGTCCTTCCAGTGAGCACTCAGGGCTGATTTCCTTAAGAATGGATACGTTTGATCTTCTTGCAGTCCATGGGACTCTCAAGAGTCTCCTCCAGCACCATAATTCAAAAGCATCAATTCTTCGGCGATCAGCCTTCTTTATAGTCCAGCTCTCACTTCCATACATCACTACTGGGAAAACCATGGTTTTAACTATGCGGACCTTTGTTGGTAAGGTGATGCCTCTGCTTTTTAAGATGCTGTGAATGGTTGTTACAATTGTGCAAAGACATGAAAATTCCTGTCAAATGTCCAATCCAGGTTTATCAGGACAACAAAGCATGTTTGGCTTTGCTGAATTATGAAGGTTGTAAGCAAAGCACGAAGCACTTGCAATTGAAACTGCAACATGCTAGGGAATGTGTTCAGAAGGGAGTCGTAACGGTGTCCTATATGCCAGGTAATGAAATTCCTGCTGATGTATTGTCCAAGATTGTATCAAGGGATCAACACTGTACCTATGTACGAAATTCAACCAAAGGTACTTTCGGATCATAATGCATTAAAGTTTGTAATGAAAGGATTTGAGGAAAAATCTTTTAGGTGGAGATTAAATGAATATCTTCTTGATGACCAAAAGATTGTGGAGAAAGCCCCCCAAAAATTAACAGACTATTTTGTAAATAATTGTAACAAAGGTACAAAAATGAGTACTGTATGGGATGCAAGTAAAGCTGTAATGAGGGGCTTCTTTATTCAACAGAATTCGATTAAGAATAAATACAGAGAAAAAGGAAAGAAAGAGATTTTAAAACAGATAATGGAAAATGAGAAAAAATTAATTAAAAGGCCAAACAATGTGAAAATAAAACAAAACATAAAGATTCTACAATCACAATTTGCAATGATAATTAATAAAGAAGTAGAATGGAATATAAAGAGGATGAAACAAAAAAATTTTGAATTTGCAAACAAATCAGGGAAATTGTTGGCCTGGCAGATTAAGAAAAGGAAGGAACAAAACACAATCAATAGGATCATCGTAGAAGGAAAGGAAATGGAGAATCCGAAAGATATCAGAAGAGGATTTGTGGACTTTTACAGGAATTTATACAAAAAAAAGGAGAAGAGCAACAATAAAAAAATTGAAGAATTTTTAAGGATGAAAGGGGTGCAGAAGATCCCAACTGATAATGAGATTGATAAATAAATTAAAGAGTTGAAAAAAGGAAAAACTCCAGGACCAGGTGGACTTACGGCAAGATATTATAAGGAAATGAGACACATCTTACTTGGGCCATTAAGAGAAGTTATGGACAACATTTTGAAGGAAAGAGAAATCCCTGACACTTGGAAAGATGCTTTTATTACATTCATTCCTAAACAAGACTCAGATTTGACACAAGTTAAAAATTATAGGCCAATATCTTTATTAAACAATGATTATAAAATATTTGCAAGCATATTAGCGAAAAGGTTGGAAAAAATATTGCAAGATTATTTTCATAAAGATCAAGCGGGTTTTCTACCTGGCAGACAGATGAAAGATAATATAAGAAATATAATAGACATTGTGGAATATCTGACTGCCAGGAATGATAAACAAGCTATGCTAATATTTGTGGATGCTGAAAAGGCCTTTGACAATATATCTTGGGAATTTATGTTGAAGAATTTAGAGATGATGGATTTAGGTCAAGGGATTTTCAATGGTATCAAAGCAATATATACAGAACAAACAGCAAAGCTGATAGTAAACAATGTGCTAACGGAAAAGATTAAAATAGCTAAAGGCACAAGACAGGATTGTCCTTTGTCACCGTTAATTTTCATCATGGTACTGGAGATTCTCCTAAGATCAGTAAGGAAAAATGAAAAAATTAAGGGAGTAACAGTTGGTCGAAATGAATATAAAGTTAAAGCATTTGCTGATGATTTGGTTCTAACAGTGGAGGAACCGTTAAAAAGTGCTAAAGAAGTACTAGAGGAAATAGAACAATTTGGTAAAATGGCAGGTTTTATTTTGAATAGAAAAAAAACTAAAATGATTGTTAAAAATATGGATCAAGATATGATAGAAATAATGCAACAACAGACTGAGATTGAAGTGGTGAAAAAAGTTAAATACTTGGGAATTTGGGTGACCCCCCAAAGTATTGATTTATTTCAAAATAATTATATACCAATGTGGAATGGAATTAAAAGAGATCTAGAGGTGTGGGGAAGGATGAAATTATCATTCTGGGGAAGAATGTCAACAATAAAAATGAGTGTTTTGCCGAAAATGATATTTTTATTCCAGACAATTCCGGTTATAAAAGGGGCAACTATATTTAAGGATTGGCAAAAAATAATTTCAAGGTATATCTGGCAGGGTAAGAAGCCGAGAATACAATTTAAACTGTTGACAGATGTGAAAGAAAGAGGAGGCTTTGCCCTGCCGGACTTGAAATTATATTATGAAGCATCTTGCCTCTGTTGGTTAAAGGAGTGGGTGAAATTAGAAAATACGGAACTGTTGGACCTGGAAGGATTTGATAATAGATTTGGATGGCACGCTTATTTATGGTATGATAAGAAAAAAGTACATAAAGGTTTTGTAAGCCACATATTTTGAAGATCTTTGATAGAAGTATGGGATAGGTATAAAAACCTATTAGAAGCAAAAATACCCCATTGGTTATCACTTTTAGAAGTTATGAGTGTGAAAAAAATTAACATGAAAGGGGGGTGAATAACTTACAGTGATTTGATTATTAAAGAGGGAAAATGGAAGTTAAAACCATATGAGGAAGTCAAGGAATATGTTCATGATTGGTTGCATTACTATCAGATTAATGAAACGTTTAAAAAAGAGCTAAAAGAGAGAGGTTTTTCGGAAAAAGAGTCAAAGTTTCAAAAATAAATATTGAGTAATGAAATTAAAAACCTGTAAAAAATGTTCAAATTGTTGCTAGAATGGCATACTAAAGATGAAGAGGTAAAATCAGTAATGATTCAATGGGCCAGGGATTTTGGGTACAATATACAATTTGACGAGTGGAATAAATTATGGAACAAAAGGATAAAATTTACAGCCTGTACTGCATTGAAAGAAAATGTGATGAAGATGGTTTATAGATGGTATATCACTCCAGTAAAATTAGCAAAAATGTATAAAGTAAGTAACAAATGTTGGAAATGTAAAGAAAAAGAAGGAATATTTTGCCATATGTGGTGGGAGTGTAATAAGGTTAAAGTATTCTGGGAACAGATATATAATGAGTGGAAAAAGATGTTGAAATATACATTTGTTAAAAAACCAGAGGCTTTTTTGTTAGGAATGGTTGGAAATAAAATAAATAGAAAAGATCAGAAATTATTTTTATATGCAGTGACGGCAGCAAGGATACTACTGGCCCAAAAATGGAAGCAGGAGGAATTACCATCTATAGAAGAGTGGAGAATGAAATTAACAGACTACGCAGAACTAGATAAATTAACAGGGAAAGTCCGAAACCAACGAGATCACAAGTTCACCGAGGACTGGAGTAAATTTGTGGATTATATGAAAAGCATATGTGATGAACAGATAACGTTTGTGGGTTTACAGGAAGCTTTGTGAAGAAATATGTAAAGAAACATTGTAAAAAAGGGAAGAGAGGGAGTAGGTAGATTTTAAGATAAAAGGCAATGATAAATTTCGAGCTTGCAGAATAAAGACGAGAACACGGAGGATTCACGGATGAACTGATGGAGGTCAAAAATATGTATTTGTGATTGTATTGAAAATGTATGACTAAATTTTCTATTGGAAATTAATAAAAAATATTTTTTTTGAAAAACCACTGTACCTATGTACGGAAGTTGGGTTTGTACTGATATTCAGTACAATATTAATGTTCGCAGAAAGGGGGAGGATTTTGGTTTCTATTTCCCTCACTGAGCAGCAAATGCATGTCACAAGACATTGTTTGCATCCCACAGTCCAAGTTACTGTTGGGTTCCCACGGGAAAGGGAGACTGGATGTGACGTACACTGGTTCCCTGTTTTCCAGTGTTCAGTCGTTTTCTTTGTTAGAGAGTTGAGAGGGTTGCTCTCTGCTCTCACAGAGGCAAGATGTATGCTTGTGTTTTCTCGGTATAGATGAGAAATAAAATTAGCATGTAGCACAATACCTGCTTATCCTTTCGTCTGCGAACTATACTCTGCTGTACCAGCTCCAGATGGCCGGAGTTGGACAAACTAACAATTTTCAACACCTCCCTTTCCATGGAGGCGCAGATTGCAGCTATAACAAAGGCGGCATTTTTTCATCTCCGCCAAGCTAAGCAGTTGGCTCCTTACCTCTCTCGCCCTTACCTCGCCACTGTGATCCACGCGACAGTCACCTCCAGACTGGATTATTGTACAGTGGTGCCTCGCAAGACGAAAATAATCCATTCCGCGAGTCTCTTTGTCTAGCGGTTTTTTCGTCTTGCGAAGCAACCCTATTAGCGGCTTAGCGGCTTAGCGGTTTAGCGGCTATTAAAGGCTTAGCGGCTTAGAAAAAGGGGGGGAGCGAAAAAAATCACAAGACTCGCAAGACGTTTTCGTCTTGCGAAGCAAGCCCATAGGGAAATTCATCTTGCGAAGCGCATCGAAAAACGGAAAACCCTTTCGTCTAGCGGGTTTTTCGTCTTGCGAGGCATTCGTCTTGCGGGGCACCACTGTAACTCGCTCTATGTGGGGCTGCCCTTGAGACTGACCCAGAAACTCCAGCGGGTCCAGAATGCCACGGCGAGACTCCTTACAGGGTCCTCCCTGCGAGATCACATTCACCCGGTGCTATACCAGCTGCACTGGCTCCCGGTGGGGTACAGGATCAGGTTTAAGGTGCTGGTTTTAACCTTTAAAGCACTATACGGCCTAGGACCCTTGTACCTACGGGACCGCCTCTCCTGGTATGTCCCACAGAGGACCTTACGGTCTTCAAACAAAAACATCTTGGAGGTCCCAGGCCACAGAGAGGTTAGGTTGGTCTCAACCAGAGCCAGGGCTTTTTCGGCTGTGGTTCCGATCTGGTGGAACGCTCTGTTACAAGCGACTAGGGACTTGACATCTTTCCGCAGGGCCTGCAAGACAGAGCTGTTCCACCAGGCCTTTGGCCAAGGCACAGCCTGACCCCCTCCTTTGGCAATTCTCACAGAACTCTAGCCCAATGGTTGCCATTAATCTGATTTGAATTGATTTTATAATGAAATGATTTTAGAATGTTGTATCATTTTAATGTTGTTAGCCACACTGAGCCCAGCTTCGGCTGGGGGGGGGGGCGGGATATAAATAAAATTTATTATTATATTATTATTATTATTAAGAGCCAGGAAGAGAGCTTGAGGCTCAGATCGGCACAGGGAAGCGTGCCGGGCTCCATTACATTCCAGCATTAGCTACCCTTCCCAAGTTGGTGTCATGGTGAAATGTGACTTCGAGGGATGTGCAGGCTTTGCTGATGCTTGGTCATTTGTGATATACAGATAGCACATGTGAGGGGTCTTTTGAGACACCTGTGGAGGAGATGCGGATGTGGCGCTGCAGTTATTTCAAGCACCTTGGCTTGGTTGGCATCTTCTACACTTGAGGGAATCGCCTTAAGCCTTGTGTGCCTACTCAACCAATTCAACCTGCCCAACTGGGAGCTGCCACGTAAGACACATTCCACACTTGCAAGAAATCTATATTTTAGTGCAACAGCACTAACACTTTGGAACTCCCTGCCTAGGGACCCCAGGCAGCTGCCTTCACTGTACTCTTCCCCACACCTCCGTAAAACATTATGGTTTAGGGGCCTTTGGAAAACATGTGGAAGGCTGCACGGTGTGGAAAGCCTTTTGCTTACTGCTGATTTTAATTGTCATGGCAATATTTTGAAAAGTGTGCCTGTATTTCACTGTATCATTAAACATTTTCATGAGGTGCTTTTGTAAATTTGCTTTAAGTTTTTTTGACAATCAAGTGGGGTATAAATGATATAGGATGAATTAAGTTATATTAAATTAAAATGAACTCTATTGAAATTGAATCCAAAGTGGTGAAGGTCTAAGTATCTGCTTGCTATTCCTGTACAACATCTTTCTTGTGCTTCTGCCTGATTTTGTTGTGTCTGGACACTCTTGATAGATTTATTGCTTTATTGTTTGGCGCCCAGCCACGCTTCTCTTGCGGACCTCTGCAGCTTCTGTTTACGCAGTGTAGCTTCGGAGCGTCGTAAAGCAATTAGCAGTATTGCACAGCGTCTTTGTGTAGAAAGGGCAGTAAATAAGTCCAGACGTTACTTCTATCCTATTATCTCTTCATTGAAAACAAATAGCGTATTTACAATCCATAACAGCCATCAGAGTGTAGCTGCATTTTCTCTGCGTCCTTCTCTCTCAGTGCAGCGACTGATCTGAAATCGAAAGCACTCTGTTCACAGCATAACAAGCTGTTTACGTCACGTCCTGGCTTACTTCCCTTGTAAGCCCGTCCCCTCAAGCTCGAGACACAGAAGGTTAACCCTTCACTACACCCAACACCCCCTCTTGTCTCGCGCCTGAGGGGGACATTGACCCTTGGTTCCCCCAAACCCAGACCTTTGCAAAACTCCCCATGTCTTTGGAAGGAGAGTGGCTTCGTGAGCCCATCAGCTAGGTTCTTGGCAGAGGGACAGTACTTCAGCGCAACTAACCCCTCCTGAACACTCTGACACACATTCTGAAAGCGAATGTCTAGGTGTTTAGTTCTGGCCTTGAATTGACCCGACTCGGCCAAACGAAGGCATGGTTGATTGTCTTCGAAAACACGTATCGGCAGACAATCCACTCCGCAGAGTTCCTGGACCAAACAAGCATAGAACTCTACTTCTCTGCACACCTCTGAAAGAGCACTGAACTCAGCCTCAGTGGATGAGAGCGCTATAAGACTCTGCTTCTTGGACCTCCACCCGACTACTGAGTTCCCAAATTTCACCACTAGACCAGACACGGACTTGCGGTCTTCCAGATTAGCCCAGTCCGAGTCCACAAAACAAGTCAGTTTGACTTCACCTTGCGCTGGCAACCTAAGACAAAAGTCTTTGGTTTCCTGCAAATACCTCAGAACTCTCTTGATGCCATTCCAGGCTTGCACACTAGGGTTTGAAGCTTCCCTGCTGAGCAGATTGACAGCAAACGCTATATCAGGTCTGCTCCACTGGGACAAGTACAGCAAACTCCCTAGGGCTGACTGAAACACCTCAGCATTTTCGAACACGGCGCGTTCTACTTGCTGGCTGTCCTTCACAAAACTAGTCTCCACAGGACTTCTCACTCCTGCACAATCACTCATCCTGAACTTCTGAAGCAGTTGCTCAATTTTGAGTCTCTGTCTGAGCAAGAAGCTTCCATCCTGTGCTCTGTCAACACTGACACCTAGATAGGTTTTGACAGCCCCAAGCTGCTTAAGCTTGAACCGTTTACCTAGCTCTTTGGCAAACTTCTCTGCCTGTTTATCTGTCTCTGAGAAAAATAACAAATCATCAACCCAAATCTGCAAATACTCTTGTGTTGCACCTGTTCCTCTTAAATAAAGGCAACTATCAGCAACACTTCTTCTGAAACCTAGCTCTTCTAAGGCTTCATTCAGGCACATGTTCCAGTTTCTGGCAGATTGACGTAATCCATAGATGGATTTGTGCAATCTCCACACAACACCTTGTCTCAAGATCTCAAACCCCGGAGGAGGAATCATGTACAGCTCCTCCTGGAGATCTGAGTTTAGGTAGGCAACATCCACATCAAAGTGGTTTACCTTCCAGCCTCTCTGTGCTGCACAAGCTAAAAGCATTCTCAGAGTCTCTGCTCGTGAGGTTGGCGAATACACCTCGGTGAAGTGTATTCCCTTTCTCTGAGTGAATCCTCAAGCAACTAACTTAGCTTTATACTGTGAGGTTGGCGAATACACCTCGGTGAAGTGTATTCCCTTTCTCTGAGTGAATCCTCAAGCAACTAACCTAGCTTTATACTGTGGTTCTCCAGCGTCAGTGGGCTTAAGACGGTAAACCCATCTGCAACTCACAGCCTGCTTGCCCGGTGGCAACTCTGTGAGTGAGAACACACTTAGATCTTCCATGGACCTCATCTCTTTGTCCATTGCCCTGTGCCACTTACCTGCTTCTTCCTGAGGTAAACTCTGAATATCCTCGAAGGATTCAGGTTCACACCTGGCTGAACCTACCCAGACGCCTGAAGCGTCGTACCGATCAGGAGGCCTCCTTGTCCTCGCTGATCTCCTCAGTGTGAACCCTGGTGTCACTGCTGCCTCACTGAGTCCAGCTAAATCATCCTCAACTTCAGTGTCTTCCCCCTCTGACCTGCTGCGCCTCTTGGGCCTTACAGCTGGTCCAGCAGGTAAGGAAGGCTCACTCTTTAGCTCAGACTTGACACTTGCCTGAGGAGGTGTTCTAGGTTCCCCCCTCTGAGGGATCCTGAGCTGTCCCTGCCTTGGACTCTGTCCCTGTGGTGGACCCTGTTGCTCTGGACCGTGGTCCCCAGCAACAAGTTCCTCTTCCTCCTCAACGTCTGAGTCATAGAACGGCTGTGGAATCACATCTGGATTAGCGTGCAGACGTTTCCACCCGGCTTGCTCACAGAACTCAGCGCTATTGCTGATAACCAACCTAGACTGATTTCCACTTGGGTACGCAAACCGCCAGGCCTTTGAGCCAGGCTCATACCCTACAAAGATCATTCTTTTAGATCTTGGCTCACCTTTCTTGCGTAGAGCCTTTGGAATAAGCACCCAGGCCTCACAACCAAACACACGAAGGTAATGTACCTTAGGCTTCTTTCCATGCAGCAAGAAATAAGGTGTATTTCCTACACTTGAGTTGTACACTCTGTTCTGTGTATGAACTACGTAGCGCCAGGCCTCAGACCAGAACCTCTGGGGTAGCCCTGTATCCCACAGAACAGAAGATACAGCTTCCTGCACCGTCCTGTTCTTTCACTCTGCCAGCCCATTCTGTTGCGGAGAGTAAGGAGCGGTCAATCGATGGCTAATCCCCTTCTCCCTAAAGAAATCCTGTAAAGCAGAACCAGTGAACTCAGAACCTCTGTCACTTTGAAAGCCACGCACTCTGGTGGAAAAGGTTACCTCAACTGCGGTGATCCAATCCCTGATTATTTTAGCCACCTCCCCTTTAGTTTTCAGGGCAAATGTCCAAGCAGACCTCGAGAAATCATCAATCAGAAGCAGAGAGTACTTTGATCCCCCCAGTGACTCAACTGACATGGGGCCACACAAATCTGTATGAATTAACTCAAAGGGTTGCGTGGTCTGTCTCTCTGACTTTGGATAGGAGCATGTCACAATCTTCGCCTGCTTACAAGCATTACAGTCTAAAAGTTTGTCACAAGCTTTAAATTTGCACCCTTGTGTCAGTTCTGGCGCCTTCTTAACGAACCCCCAATTCAGATGTGCAAATCTGCAGTGCCATAAATGTGGACAACCATTGTGGGGCGCCACATTCACACATTGCCCCTTTGCATCTTCGGTGTCATCCTCTTCTGTAGAAACAGGCACATTTACAACAAACAAATTGCCCTTGGACTGCACTGTGTACATGTGTACATGTGCTTCCCATTCTTGGAAAACTCACATTGGGTACCTGCAAAAGACACACAAAAACTATCAGCAAGTAAATCATGCACACTTAACAAACAGTTGGCTAAGCCTGGCACCGCAAAAGCTTTGACTTCATGTTTAAGGAAGGAACAGTAAAAAAGGCCTGACTGTGTGAGCCTTTTTCTACTTCCATCCGCAAGCGTCACATATTTATCAGTTTTTACTGTCCTGCAATTCCTTAAAAGACCAGCAGACTTCCGGGGACAGCGCCAGCGGCTAATGGTGGAGTTCCTCTAAGCAGAGGAGCTAGCTCCGCGAAAATCGGGTCGCCCGCTACGGCGAAAGCGGAGACTCGTCAGAAATCTCAGGTGGAGAAGCCTGAGAACGTGGGGGTTCGGCAGGGCACCTGGAGCGCCCCCCCTACTCGTGGGGAATCCTTTTTTAAGGGCTCCGGAGCGAGTGGGGTGAGTGGCACGGTGCTGCGAACTGAATGCTACTTTCGCGGAGTGAAGCCGCACAGCCATTGCCGGGGAGCGCTGACCTTTTTCCTGTGGATATTTGGATCTAAAGCAACTACCTGTGAGTAAAGTGAAGGAATTGGACTTTTAACAGTTGAATTCAGCTACGAACGGGGGAGGCGTAAAACAGGAAGTCCGCCTTCCTTTTCTGTAAATAGTGGGAGCAAGGAGCTTTAAACTAAAGCCTGAAAGACTGCTTTTGACATTTAAATCTTCAGCGCAAAACTAGTGAACCCCCCTTGGTCGCAGGGGAAAAAGGGGGGAATTTTTGGATATTACTTCCTTGCAGGAAAAGAGACTAAAAGTTAATGTTCCATCACTCGGAACCTGGGAACGGCAGCCATTAAAATCGCTGCGCTGTGGAGCTCCGCATTGACTGTGAATAGACCAACTAACTGTCAGTGAGTGAAACATTGTTTCAACTATCTCTTCTCTTGGCTTAAGAGTTACAACTTTGCTTCTGAACTAAAAAGCTTGTTACCAAATATACTGCTATAAATTGTTAGAGCAACTTTAAAGAGGAAAATAAAAAGAAAAGGATACTTTGGACTAGTATAAGATAAGCACCAACTACTTCCCTCTAGAGGAGGATTTTGAAATTGTTATACGGAGTGGAATTTCCCAGCCTCAAAGACAAAACTCTGGGAATTGCATCTGACCTTGACAGCCTGGTGTGTTATGGCAGATGGGAAGGGAAAAATAGATTTATCACAGGAAAAGATAACTAGATCCGGCAGAATCTTTCGGAGAGCCTCTACATCTGGCCCCTCTGCTCCCTCTGCAGCTGTGTCAATGCATACTAAATCAAAAGGAGGAATGACCTCGGAAGAAGATTGGGCTCTTGTCTTAAGTAAAATCAATAGTTCTTTGGAACAAATGAATAAAAAATTGGATCAAAATTCACAGAAATTGGACCAAAACACACGAAGTATAAAAAGTTTGGAACAAAAAGTCAGTTCCAGTACAGAAGCTATCGAGACACTAGTTAAGGAATCCAATTCAACTAGGCAGACTGCAGAGGAAGCTAAGGAAAAGATTGTTACGGTAGAAGCGAAAGTAGCTCAATTGGAAACAGAGGTCCCGGATGTGTGGAAACAAGTACATGACCAAAAACAGATGCTTTCTATGTTTGAGCTCAAGGAGAAACAGATAAATTTGAGAATTCGGGGAGTACCTGAACTAGAAAAAGACTCCTTGATAGACTTTCTTACAGAGGAATTCGCAACCTTTTGGAAACGGGACCTACAAAAAGAGGAGTTTAAAATTGTGAGAGCCTTCAGACTGGGAAGAGGTGGGAAGAAGGAGAAGAATAGAATAAGAGACTGTTTAATTACACTCAGATCGAAGGAAGAGAGGGACAAAATTTTGAGTTGGCACTACGAGGAGGCCCTGACAATTCACAAATTTAGAGTGGAGATATTTAAAGATATTCCCAAATATCTCTTAGATTTGAGATTCAATTATAGAGATTTGGTTGAACTGTTGAGAAGGAACACAATCAACTTTCGGTGGGAATTCCCTCAAGGCCTATCTTTCAGCTTTAAAGGAAGAAAAATAAAGATAAGATCATTGGAGGATAAAATAAAGTTCTTGCACAATTACGAAGAAGACCTACAGAAGGGAATCGGAAAAGAGCCAACATCACCGGAAAGAGGGTCACCAGACAGAGGATTGGAGCAAAGAGTACGGAAGAGAGCATCACCAAAAAAAGATACTTTGGATACTTTGGACATTTCATCATTGTCTTTTGGACTGGACCCCCCCGACAAGGAGTTAAGGTTATTACCAACAGAAGAGGAACAAGAGCTGGGGGCAGTTGGGGGGGGTGCCAAAGTAGCTACAGGATGACGCTGCAGGTCCTGAGTTGGAATGTCCATGGCCTCAACATTTCGGAGAAAAGCCGACGAGTGTTTCATTTATTGAAAAAAGAACAATTGGACTTAATTTGTTTACAAGAAACGCATGTGACAAGACTACACAGGAAATTATTAAGTAACAAGAAATTAGGCCAATAATTTATTTCATCAGATAAAGTCAAAAAAAGAGGAGTGGTACTCTATGCAAAGGAGAATCTATCACCCAAATTTATCTTCAAAGATGAACAAGGAAGACTGGTAGCAATTGAAATTCAGTTACAAGGAGATAGATATTTGGTGATAGGTATCTATGCACCAAATGAAGGGAAATCGGAATTCTTCCAAAAAGTTGCATGAAATCTTGATGGACTATATGGATTATAACATGATTTTGATGGGAGACATGAATGGTGTTGTATCTACAAATATGGACAAGGCGCAAAGACAAACAATTACCAAGGATGGAAGACTACCAAAAACATTTTTTGATATGACTGATAACTTGGACTTGATTGACGTTTGGAGAATGAAGAATCCTCTGGGAAGAGAGGGAACTTTCTTCTCAGAGGCAAAAATGACATGGACAAGAATCGACCAAATCAGTAAGGCTGAAATTTGCCCAAAAACTAGCTCTGACCACAATGCGGTGAAGATGGAAATGAAATTAATGCCAACTGGTTCCTTCAGATGGAGGATGAATGACTTTGTTCAGGAATGATGAATTTATTAAAAAGGCCCAAAAAACTTTGAAAGATTATTTTGAGATAAATATAAATACTTCAGTGGAAAAAAGAGTAATTTGGGACGCAAGTAAAGCCGTAATGAGAGGTTTTTTGATACAACAGAATGCAATTAAGAAGAAAAGGCAAAATGAGAAAAAAGACAAAATTCTGGAAAAAATAAAGGAAGGAGAGAAGAAATTGAGGGTGAAACCAAAGTCTCAGGAGATTTTAAAAGAAATAAAGTTTTATCAAGTACAATATATGAAATTGATGAATCAGGAAATAGAATGGAAGATTAAACAGATGAGACAAAAGACATTTGAATCGGCAAATAAGTGTGGGAAACTGCTGGCTTGGCAATTGAAAAAAAGACAAAAATTAAATACTATTACGAATCTGGAGGTGGAAGGAAAGAATATACAGAATCCAGTTGAAATTAGAAGGTGCTTCCAGAGGTATTTTAAACAATTATATACACAAGAAAAGCAGAATGAAATGGACATTGATAAATTCTTGAAAATAAATGGACTTCAAAAAATTTCCCAAGAAAACAAATTAATGTTGGATTACAAAATAACGGACCAGGAAGTAGAAGGGGCCATTCAGAATATGCAACTAGGTAAATCTCCAGGACCGGATGGACTGACTTCTAGATACTATAGAACTTTGAAAGAATGGTTAATACAACCATTAAAGGAAGTCTGCAATGAAATATTGGAAGGGAAAAGGGCACCTGAATCGTGGAAAGAAGCATACATTACACTCATACCAAAATCAGAGTCTGAAAAGACGCAACTTAAAAATTACCGCCCCATATCACTCCTTAATGTGGATTACAAAATTTTTGCAGATATTCTGGCTAGAAGACTAAAAAAGGTGTTAGCAGAAGAAATTCATAAAGACCAAGCGGGCTTTCTCCCGGGCAGGCATTTGTCTGATAATACGAGGAATATAATTAACATTTTAGAAAAGCTACAAGTGAAGATTAATACTAAAGCAGTTTTGATTTTTGTGGACGCGGAGAAAGCCTTTGATAATGTTTCCTGGAGTTTTATGAAGAAGAATTTATTAGGGATGGGGGTTGGTAAAAGTTTTGGAAATGGTATAGGTGCAATCTATTCAGAACAAAGGGCTAAACTAATTGTGAATAACGTAGTGACGGAAGAATTTAGGATTGAGAAAGGAACACAACAAGGTTGCCCAATTTCTCCATTGCTTTTTATTTCGGTCCTGGAGGTGTTGCTAAATATGATTAGAAGGGACCAATTGGTTAAAGGTATACAAGAGGGATCTAAACAGTACAAATTGAAAGCATTTGCAGATGATTTAGTACTGACTTTACAGGAGCCAGAATCAAGCACGAAAAGAGTATTAGAATTGATTCAAGAATTTGGTCAGGTAGCAGGTTTTAAGTTGAATAAGATGAAAACTAAAGTCCTGGAGAAAAATCTGAATGTGATTGAGAGAGAGACGTTTCAGAGAGAGACAGGCTTGACACTGGTTAAGAAAGTGAAATACTTAGGGGTTAATATGACTGCTAAAAATGTGAATTTATACAAGGATAACTATGAAAAATGTTGGACTGAAGTGAAAAAAGACTTAGAAATATGGTCAAATTTGAAGTTATCGCTGCTAGGCCGAATTGCTGTGATAAAAATGAATGTATTGCCAAGAATGTTATTTCTGTTCCAATCACTGCAAATTTTGGACAAAATGGACTGTTTCAAGAAGTGGCAGAGAGATATTTCCAGATTTGTCTGGCAGGGCAAGAAGCCCCGTATAAAATTTAAGATTTTAACTGATGCTAAAGAAAGAGGTGGATTTGCCCTGCCAGACTTAAAACTTTATTATGAATCAGCTGCTTTTTGCTGGCTGAGAGAATGGATGCTTCTTGAAAATACAGACGTTTTGGATTTGGAAGGTTTTAATAATGTATTTGGTTGGCATGCATATTTGTGGTATGATAAGGTCAAAGCACACAAAGCGTTCAAAAACCATATTGTAAGGAAAGCATTGTTTAATGTCTGGATAAGATATAAGGATTTGTTAGAAAATAAAACCCCAAGATGGCTGTCACCTATAGAGGCAAAGGCTCAGAAAAAACTCAATATGGAGGCCAAATGGCCGAAGTATTGGGAAATTTTGGAACAAGAGGGTGACAGATTAAAATTACAGAGCTTTGAAAAATTAAAAAACAGAGTGCGTGATTGGCTCCATTATTACCAAATAATGGAGGCATACAATCAGGACAAAAAATTAGGGTTTCAAGTGGAAAAATCAAAGTTGGAAACAGAATTGTTAGATCCTAAAGTTAAGAATTTGTCAAGAATGTATAACTTGCTACTGAAATGGAATACTCAGGATGAAATGGTGAAATCTGCTATGATTAAATGGGCACAGGATGTTGGACATAACATTATGATGGCTGACTGGGAACAGTTATGGACCACTGGTATGAAGTTTACGGCATGTAATGCCTTAAAAGAGAATTTAATGAAAATGATTTACAGGTGGTACATAACACCAGTCAAGCTTGCAAAAAATCTATCATTTGCCCGATAATAAATGTTGGAAATGCAATGAAACTGAAGGCACTTTCTTTCACCTTTGGTGGACATGCCCAAAGATTAAGGCATTCTGGGAGATGATCTATAATGAAATGAAAAAGGTATTTAAATATACCTCCTTAAAGAAACCAGAGGCCTTTCTCCTGGGCATGGTGGGCCAATTGGTGCCAAAGAAGGATAGAGGTTTTTTCATGTATGCTACAACAGCAGCAAGAATACTCATCGCAAAGCACTGGAAGACACAAGACCTACCTACCAGGGAAGAATGGCAGATGAAGCTGATGGATTACATGGAATTGGCGGAAATGACTGGCAGAATCCGAGACCAGGGAGAAGAGTCGGTGGAAGAAGATTGGAAAAAATTTAAAGCTTATTTACAGAAATATTCTAAAATTAATGAATGTTAGAAAGATGCTGGAAAGAAGTTATATGACTTTAGTAGAAATATTATAAAGAATTAAGTATGAATAGCTGACATTGGGTAAAGATGTAAATTTAAGTTTAAAATTTCGTTAAATTAAATTATGGAACTAAATTTGTGAAAGAGGGAAAGGACTTGCTAGAATATTTAATTGAACTAGAATACAAAAAAGGAGGTGTGAGGAAGTCGAGGAAATAAGCTAATGAAAGATAAGGATATGAAAATATGGGGGTCTTTTGTATGTTTGTTTGTTCTCTTTTGGGTTTTTTTAAAATGTTTTTCTTTTCTTTTTTTTTGGTATTGTTGATGTTTTGTATATTTCTCTCTTGTTTTTCTATTCTTTTTTGTAATGTTTAAACTTTAATAAATATTTTATATATATAAAAAAAAAAGACCAGCAGATGGCACGAGAGTGTTTGTGGCTCCACTGTCGATGACGACAGTAAGAAAGTCTTGTTGTTGACATTCCTGGATCATTGCCATAGCAACACTCCCCTTGCTGCCCCCCTCTCTGGGGCCTCTGCAGACGTCCTCTCTGGTTGTCACGGCAACAGACTCCCCCCGGCAGGGAGACTTGCCCACGACCTTCACAGCTTCCGTAGATGCAACTCTCTCAGTTGCCATGGAGACTGGACTTGTCTCGACGTTCCCACACTTCTGCGAAGCTCTTATCTGTGCTGCCTGCAGGTGGCTGGCCTTGGAGCCTGTAGCCTTACTCAGCTTCCCATGGCGATGCTCCGGCTCACGAAGTAAACAACACTTGGCAGCTTTTGGAGAAAGAGGCTTCTCTGAGCTTTCACTGCTCACTGCCCCCCCCCCACTGCTCACGGGGCTTCCAGGACCTTTGCCTGCACCCCCTCTGATGGGTACGGGGCTCCCAACTCTTGGCCTCTCTCCTGGCTTCTCACACAGACACGTTGCAGCATCCAGACAGCTCTCAGGCACACCAGCAACAGCAACAGTCCCTTTGCCCCCCCCCCCCCCCGTGGGGGCTCAAAGCTCCTCTCAGCTTTGTATAAGCTCTCAAGAATGTGGCCGGCACCATCTTGGCTCTCTCTCTTTGTTGCAGCCACATCTCGGCCCTTGCTTCCCACCCCAGCTTCACAAGCTTTCCGGAGTGCTTGCCAAGCGGCCTCTGGCTTTCTTGCACCCAGTAAAACTGGCACTAGATAAGCTTCCACATTTTCAGCCAAAATATCTAACACACGCTGCTCCAAATCACTTTGAACTGCAGCCGTCTCTGCCTCTGCTTTCCCAGCTGCAGACTGTGGGGGCTGGACCAAGTCCCATAGCTGCTCCCCCACCAGCAAGAATTCCATTTCAAAACTCCATTCTAGCCAATTTTGGCTAGTCAGTTTCTGACATGGCATTTTAAAATCAAAGCCATGTCCCTGGGGCTGAGCCATGATTTCCCTCTCCCTTCTGTGGCTTGAGTATTCACTCATTTCTGCCAACCAGGCGTCCTGGAAAGCCTTGGCATCGAAGCTCCTTCTCTCCGTCAGCCTCCTCCGATCCACCCTCTGATCTCTGAAACCTTGGCAGTCGATCAAGCTGACGTCCAGTCTTTTAAAGTCTTCCAAGCCCTTTCTCACACGCTTCGCGTTGACCCATAACCTCTTGATAGATTTATTGCTTTATTGTTTGGCGCCCAGCCACGCTTCCCTTGCAGACCTCTGCAGCTTCTGTTTACGCAGTGTAGCTTCGGAGCGTCGTAAAGCAATTAGCAGAATTGCACAGCGTCTTTGTGTAGAAAGGGCAGTAAATAAGTCCAGACGTTACTTCTATCCTATTATCTCTTCATTGAAAACAAATAGCGTATTTACAATCCATAACAGCCATCAGAGTGTAGCTGCGTTTTCTCTGCGTCCTTCTCTCTCAGTGCAGCGACTGATCTGAAATCGAAAGCACTCTGTTCACAGCATGACAAGCTGTTTACGTCACGTCCTGGCTTACTTCCCTTGTAAGCCCGTCCCCTCAAGCTCGAGACACAGAAGGTTAACCCTTCACTACACCCAACAAAACTGAGTGAGATAAAAACTTCTCATGCTACAGCACCCGTCCACCTGCAGATGTTCAGGACGTCAAGGACACCTTTATCCAAGTTCTTTTAAAAAATCAATTTTTATTAAAATATTTCAACGTAATATACAATATATGTCTCTGCTGTGCCTCATTCTGAAGGAAACGGGAATCCTGGGAAAGTGCCTGGAAGCCCTGGAACCTCGTGTGTGTGCATATGTGCTTGTGAGTATGAAACAGAAATTTGGGTCTACTTCTGGGTGTTCAGGAGGAAGAAAATACAGAGAGCTCATTTCCCATGGTCTCTCCAAGTAGAGCTGACCATTAGATTAAAACATTGCACCCTCTGCCACGGCCACAGGTGTCAAGATGAAGCAGAGCTGTGTATCAGCAACATATTGCTGACAATGTAGACAATGTACTCCAAAACTCTGGATGACCCCATTCAAACAATCACTAGGGCTGCCTAGACTCACACATAGAAGTTCAGGGGACAAAGTGCATGCAGTGTGCTACTTGTGAGGTGCTCAGAAGGAAGAATATGCAGAAAAATCATTCCAGGTGATCTGCAAAATGTAAAGATGCCTTCTTTCCACGGAGCCAAGGAAGAAGGGTGGAATTTGTTGTACCCCCAAACCTTCCCACGTCAGAGATGCAGGAGTTGTGTCACCTACAACTTCCTCAGGGATGAAGCAGTTAAGAAAAATGAAACATCCCACCTGGGCACAGTTTCTGAGAGCAACGCTAGAAGTTCTGTACTTCGAGGGCAGAAGACCCAGACTCTGGCAAGATGAGCATTTGCTCAGTGGATTCTGGCCGGTCCATGAGGGCAGACAGGGGATGGCTGTGGTGGTTGCCAGCCCCTTCCCACTCCATCTCAGATAAAGAACACATTGGATCTGCCACTCCTTGGCTCTGGCGCCACCTACTGCTGGCTTCCTTGCCTTCCACCCTACCGTATCAATGAGCATCATCCACCCCTGATTGGTCCAGAGGCACAGAGCCGTAGCTAGGTGATCTTGCGCCCCAGCAGAACCGTCCAGATTGCGCCCCCTAGCCACAGACAAGTTAGCTCTTCTTTCCGCCTCTCCTTCAACCCGCCCACTCCACCCATTCAATTCACCCTGGAGGTACAAGTATCAAAAAGTAAAATGTTAGAGGTTTCCCCCCACTCCATAGCAATATAATTTGATTCAGCTAGTTGGTCAGTCTACTTTCGGTTTCACTCCTGGCTCCTTGTTAAATTAATACTGTGTCAGATACCTCACAAGCAGATACCTGAAGTTCTTTGGCATTTCTCCAGTTGTTAATGAGATGTCTCTTCTAGTCCAGGGGAGTCTTTTCATCTTCTTCCAGGAAACCAAGAGTCGAAAGCCTTGATTTTCCTTTTTTTCCAGTCATTGCCACACGGTTAGTCATTAATAGAGTTATTAAAACCTTATTATATCAACAAATGCAAAATTTTTAGTCTCCCTTGCTTCCTGGTGATCTTCAGCTTAAACACAAACTGCTCTGGAGTGAGAAAAATCCATCACACTCAAAAAGCCCAGCTGGGGGAACCTGGAAGTGTGCGGGGAAGAGCAATTTTGTAGTGGGTTTGTTGCACAGGAGCACCAAGTTCACTAACTGGCTGATTCAGATTGAATCCCATTCAACAATAGTGCAATGGTGTGTGTTTCAGCCAGCCATCCGGCTGCTGCAACTATTCCCTGGGTGCCACCACACTGTCCTGTCTGTGTGTTTATAAGGGAATGGGAGCTATGCTCCCCCCAGAGACACTCCACTCCTTCTTCCTTAGCTGTGCTGCTCAACAGTTGAGGCAACCTTCACAGTTCTGGGATGCCGATGCCAAAGACCTGTAAGTGTGCTGTCAATATATCTACAGTGCAGGGGTTCCTCCGGAGGAGACGACCACTTGATTGTTTTCCATTCATGTCTTGCTTGCCCAAAACTTAACACAGTGGTTAGACTCTACTAAGGGAATGGTCAGAGTGCTTTAATCCATTCTCATTGGAAAAGCTGAAGCTCTCGGCTGGACCTGAATCCCTCCCACAAAATACTGACAGTCTGGAAACACCCTGGGTGCAAACATGTTTTCCGGGGGAAAGGATCTTTGCCTCTTCATCCTTCCTAACCTACAGTAGCGCCCTGGCAAATCACAAAGTGCAGGCTCCCTTCATGGTACTCACAGCCACACAGCTTCTAAGATTATACAAATTTAATATAGCAATAACAAATAAACACAATAACGTTATAATGATACAATCTGAATCATTAGGGGTGCATTGCAGCAGTCATTACAAATCTCCATGAGTTGCCTTTCAGCCAGAAGCTCTGCAGCACAGGTGGTTCTGATGATTCCCCTGTAAGGAAGGCTTACAATGTAGGAGGCTTTGGGGCTTTGCGAGAGGGGAAAAAGTGGGGACATCATAGAAGTAAGCATGATGTGGGAAAGGTGCAGAGCGATGTTTTCTCTCTCATAATATCAGAACCTGGATCTCTTTAAGAAAGTGGAGTGTTGGCAGATTCAGGCGAGACACAGAGTGCCTAGTGACACTGACATTTCCTCCTTCCAGAGGCACTGACGGGGATGGCTTTAAGAGAGGATTAGTCAAATTCATGGAGGGTTAGACCATGTTGCACCTCCAGCCGCAGAGGCAGTCTACCTCTGCATACCAGCTGCGGGCATCCGAAGTGGGGAGAGTGGGGCTGCATTTGGAGTTTGCTTGGGGCTTCCCTTGGACATCTGCTGAGCTGCTGAGAGCTGGAGTAGAAGGGCCTTGGTCTGATCCCGCAAGGCTGTGACAATAAGAGCCTGGCGTATGGCTGCTTCACGAGCAATTCAGTGAACAGTAGTGCAGAGTTTCATCTCTCTGGGAAGGGGTGTTAGGTTTTTGTTATGCCACTGTGCAGTTTTTGGAGTCACAAGACTCTGTTGACATTCAAGACTGTTGGAAGTCTCACGGGAGACAGGAGACGGATGTTGATGTTACTGGTTTCCTGTTTCTTTGTTCCTGTTGTTTTCTGTCTCTCACAGAGAGCAGACGCATATTCTTTTCTGTCCTGCATAGTTAGAAATAAACGTAGCAATGTAGCACATATTTCTGGCTCCTTCTGCTGTCCGGGTACTCTGTGTAATGGGGAGCGTGCCTGCAGCCTCATTCAAAGGCTTAGGTCATTAATCACTGTCAGAGGAGATTCCGAAGACACTACCGGAGGAAGAGCCATTTCAACTTGGTCGTACGGCAGAGGCTCCGACAAAGCCACTTCCAAGCTAGAGAGGAGGTGGGGTTGCGGGCTTTATTCCCCCCCCCCACGTGTGCGGGGGCTGGCTCACATGCATGAGGGAATCCTCGGCCGCGTCATTCCGCTTGCCAGCCAATCAGATGGCCTGGGAGGCGTGGCTTGCGCTATGTAGGGCCGGCGCAGCCAAGGAGCTTCCTCTTTCAGCGCCCCAGCTGCTCCAGTTTGTTGGCTAGGTTCCAGGTTGCCGCTTTGTGTTTCGTCTTACTTTTGCTGTCCGATTCTCTTTCAGGCTTTGCATCCAGTGATGCTTCATTTGCCATTGAGCTGCGTGGAAGGCTCGGGCGGGCGCTCCTGCTGGCATCACTCGGCAAGCTTCGAGAAGCTCGCTGCCCCATCTCGCTACCTCCTTCCACTTGTTAGGCGCTTTAAGCAGCAGGACGCAGGAATCCCCTCGCAGGTTCCACAGAAGGCCCGGGCTCAGGAGAAACGCAACGTCCATCGTGCTGCTGAGCCCCCTACTTTTGCCCCGTTCGCGCTTAGAGAGGAAGTCCGCAATTGAACTTCGGGTGCCTTCCCCCCCCCCGCCGGAGTTGGGAGCAGCGTTGGCACTTCAGGCGCCCTTTTTTTACCTTGCCAGAGTTGGAAACAGCGTTGGTAGCGAGTTGCAGCGGCGCTCGCTCAAGGTTTAGTATCTCGCGGGGGCCCTAAGCGAGCGGGTGGTATTAAGAAACAATTGTGGTAATTTAGTCAGCTGGCTGCTAGCGGCACCACTGTCCCTCAAGCCTTTTAAAATAAAACCTTTCTGCTGGGGTTATATTGCTTTGTTGCAGTGGGGAGGGAAAGAAAAATCTTTTGCGTTTCAAATAGCAGCTGTGCTAGACTGAGTTTGGCTAAGGAGAGCTATTTATGGTTGCCAGGGGTCACCTCTGCCCAGCACCGCCATTTTGACTGACCACGTGGCAGGGCTGCAGCGGCCATTTTAGGTGAGGCACGTCCTCAGTGCTGGAGGCTGCTGAATCTACCTTTTGTTAAAGAAAATGCCTGTCTGCTTGACTGACTTATAATTTTCAATTACTTTAAACAAGTTGGGGCCTCTTAAATAATTGTGACGTGGGGGTAGCCTCGCTCCCGGGGATGGTTTGCGCTGCTTACCCCAAATGCTCCATGCATTTGTTAGCTTATTTGTCTCATGTGAGAAGGGCATTTGCACGGGCCGGGGAGTCTGCGGCATTGCATGGCGAGTTCCTGCCTCCCCCCACGGAAATAAAGACACGAGACACCAGATTTTAAGGTTAATGAGTCAAATTAGGCCACAACTTTATTGATTACAGGAATTGAGGGGTATTGGCTTAGGCATTGGTCCTATCAGCTAACCGGCTTCAGCCCGCTTGGTTGAAGACCGGCAAGGGTTAACCACCAGTAGGGGGAGTCCTGCTGATGCACATCAACTAGGAGCTCCCCCGGGGTCACCAATTGGGGGCGTGCTGTAGGCCCACACCTCCATAGGCTTAGGACAAGGCGACGCCCCCTGGAATCCTTTACCAGACTACCCTTCGATTTGGGGGGAAGGTGATGACACTTCCTCCCCCCACCCTTTTCATCTGCATAACAATACCCCTACCAATGCCTAACCGCCAATACCCAGGAAGTTGTGACGATTGCTACGAGGTAGGCGAAAAACCAAATGGCTGGTGCCAATTTGTCAAATGGAAAAAATTCCTACCAGGCCTCTTGACGGCAAACAACCGAAGTCCATAGCAAAGTCAGAGAGCCTAACCTAAGGGGTGGGAAAACCTGATCAGCTGGAGCGCGGAGAGGAAAGAGGGTGGTCCTTGGCCGCGCCAGCCCTAAATAGGGCGGGCTACGCCCCCCGGACAAGCCAATTGGCTGGCCGGGGAAATGACGCGTCCGAGGATTCCCCTAGTATCACGGGGGCTGTGCGCCAGCCCCCACATGCATGGGGAGGGGCATGAAGGCCGCAACCCCACCTCCTCTCCAGTTCGGAAGTGGCTTTAACATATGATGAAGTTTTTCATAAAAATGCATCCTTGTTGCCTACCACTCGATGGGACCTGAGGGACCAGAATTATTGGATGGAGCACGTGGGTCCCTATGTGGAAAAGAAAGCTCAGGACCCCTCTAAGTTTGGGAAAAGTGAAGTAAAACGACGAAAGCAGTGATGGGAGTACAACAGGGGGGTTTCTATGAGGCCAAACTGTAAGTATATGCATGAGTGTGAGAAGTGCCTAGGCAACCACCTGGCCTCGGCTTGTTTCAAAGGCAAACAGCCCTTTCGGGGCGGCAGGGGGCATTCCCATCAGGGTGCAAGGGGTGCCCCCAGACCCTCCCAAGGGGCAGCCGGAAACCGTTACTAACAGGACCCTTGGTCTGGCCTTCTCACCAGTTAGGCTGGGACCTCTAAAAACCCTGCTCGATCTGTACCCCAATAAAAAAGCTGCAAATTACCTTTGGGGGGGGTTTTCCCTTGGTTTCAAAATCCCGGTTTCATTCCCACCTAACTCTGGGGACCCACCAAACCAAAAATCCATAAGAGAAATGCCGGATATTGCTAGGAAGAAAATACAGAAAGAATTCATGGCTGGGAGGGTGGCCGGCCCCTTCAGGGATCCCCCTATCGAAGGGTTGCACATTTCCCCACTGGGTATTGTCCCCAAGAAGACCCTGGGTGAGTATTGCATGATTCACAACCTTTCCTACCCGAGGGGAGGTTCAGTCAATGATGCAATACCACAAGAGCTTTGTTCTGTGAAATATGCCTCCTTTGACCAAGCAGTAAAACTTATTCGCAGATTTGGAAAAGGGGCATTGCTGGCGAAATGCGATATTTAGTCGGCATTCCGACTCCTTCCAGTGCACCCGGAGGACTTCCGATGGCTGGGTTTTAGATTTGAGGGGGCATAGGAGGACTTCCGGGGGCGGCGCGAACGGCAATGGCGGTCCTCTTCCATTAGCGAGGAGGAGGCTCCGCAGAAAAGGGTCGTCCGCTACGGCGAAGCGGAGACCCACCACGGAAACCCACAGGCAGTAAGAGCCTGTGGTCCTGAGGCTCGGTGGGCGCCAGAAGCGACCTTCCAAACGGCAAAGGAACCCCGTAAGGGGCTCCGGAACGTGGAGGGGGGTTGCGGCGCTGTGAGCCGTTTCGCGATCTGCGGAGCGAAGCCGCGCTGCTGCTGCCGGTGAGCGCTGATCCCTTTTCCTGGAAATTCTTAATTCGGAAGAAAGCAACAACTTACCTGTGAGTAAAGACTGTATATCTTTAAATTTGAGACTAAAAGCTGCAATCAAAACATTGAACTTGGCTGAAAGCGGAGAGACGAGGAAACAGGAAGTCCGTCTTCCGCTGCCATTGAACTTTAAAAAGCAAAGAGCTGGAGGAGTGGAGGCTTAAAAAGAACTTGCAACCTTATTGATCTGAGCACCCACTGAACTTGCTATACAAAGTAAAGACTTTAAGTTTATGATTTGGCACTACTTATTTGCATTGATTTACCTTTCTTCTATTGGAATTACAATTGGAATGAGAAACCCAGGGTCCGGAGCTGCCTGAGCTCTTTGAGAGACTGAGCTGTCAGTTTTGCAGATTTGGCTATTGTGTATCAGAACTTGTAACAATCTGAGGGTATTTAGACCTGCTATTTTGAAACATCTTTTGAAAGACCAGTAAGCACTGTTTGAAACAAAGTGACTGTTAACATCAACTCTGCTAAATATTTGTATTTGAAGGTTCTTGGACATTAAATTAGACTCTAACTACATTAGAATTCTTCCCTAAAGACATCCTAAGCTCCCTCTAGAGGATTTGAGATTTACAACAGTGACTTTACATTTACTTTCTATTTCCCGGCCGCTTGTTCTCTCTGGGCCTCTTTTTTCCCATGGGAATAACACAGCGTGACCTTGACTGTTAGATAACGTTGGAATGAGTGGCACAAGAAGAAGAGGAAGAACTAGACAAACAACTTTGACAACCCTAACCTCAGCCTCGCAGATACGTAGATCATCTGTACCTACTCTGCCTTCAGAAGTAGAAGAAGCTGTTCTGCCACAGGCAAAGGAGGGAGAAACAGAGCAGTTACAATTGGAAGATATGGCCTCAGGATCATCTGCTTCTATTCTAGAGAAAATTTATGAAAAATTGGAAGCCTTGGATAAGAAAGCAGATGAGCAAACAGCTAAGATTGGTCAAAATACAGAATGCTTAAATAAATTAACTGGACAAGTTGCACAGAACACACAGGCAATTGGACAGTTGACGGAGGCCACAGCAGAAAATCGGAAATTGGCTGAGGACACTAGTCAAAAACTAGAAAACTTAGAACAAGAGGTAAGACCACTCACCAAACAAGTAGGGGAACATCAGATTTATCTCTCTATGATAGAACTGCGAAACCGTGAGAATAATTTAAGGATTAGGTCGCTACAAGAAGCAGAAGAAGGCAACCTAGCTGAGTTTTTAACTAAAGAATTCTCCAAGTTTTGGAATTTAGAGGAAAAGGACTTTAAAATTGTGTCAGCTTTCAGGCTTGGAAGATTCACAAAGAAGGAGAGGCCCAGAGACTGCCTGATAACATTGAGATCAAAGGAGGAAAGGGATAAGATTTTGGGCCTACACTACGGAAAGTCACTGGACATTCTGGACAGAAGAATTGAAATCTACAAAGATATTCCTAGACAACTGCTGGACCTTAGATCCGCCTACTCTGAACTTGTCAAATTATTAAGGAGCAAATCAATTGCTTTCAGGTGGGAATTCCCCCAAGGAATATCCTTTACCTTTAGAGGGAAGAAGGTTAAAATTAGAACACTGGAAGAGAGAGACAAATTTCTGTCTACATACGAAGAGGACCTCCAAAAAGGAATTGAATTACCTTTTGGGCCTGGAGCACCGGCAGTACCGGCACCTGTGGAACCTGAAGATCCAGTGAATAAGACACCACCCCTAGAAAAATAATCAGATCTATTCAGGATGTCTCTGCAACTTTTGAGCTGGAATATAAATGGCTGTAACATTCCGGAAAAAAGGAAGAAAATATTTCATATATTAAAAAAAGAACAATTGGACATTATTTGTTTACAGGAAACACATGTGACAAGGCTCCACAGAAAAGTGTTAATAAACAAAAGATTGGGCCAGGAATTTATATCCTCGGACAGAGTAAAGAAGAGAGGTGTGGTGATATATGCGAAAGAGAGCCTGTCACCTAAATTCTTACTTAAAGATGAACATGGAAGAATTTTGGCAATTGAGATACAACACCAAGGAGAGAAACTTTTGATATTAGGAATTTATGCACCAAATGAAGGGAAATCGGAATTCTACAAGAAGTTGCATGAGACTATGCTGGATTATCTGGACTATAACAACATCATTATGATGGGAGACATGAATGGGGTCGTATCAACCAACATGGACAAGTCACAAAGTCAAAATGTCACAAAAGACGGCAGACTACCTAAAACTTTTTTTGAAATGACAGACAATATGGATTTGATTGACATCTGGAGGACAAAGAACCCCCTGGGAAGAGAGGGAACATTCTTTTCTGAAGCCCAACTGACCTGGACAAGAATCGACCAAATATGGATATCTAGAGGCCTGGCACCTAAGGCTAGAAAAGTGGAAATCTGCCCAAAGACCTGCTCCGACCATAATGCAGTAAAGATGGACATGACACTGTTACCAACCGGCTCTTTTAGATGGAAGATGAATGACAACTTGCTTAGAGATCAGGAAATTACCAAGAAGGCCCAAAAAGCTTTGAAGGACTATTTCGAGATAAATATGAACACCACGGTGGAAAAAAGAATCATCTGGGACGCAAGTAAAGCCGTTATGAGGGGATTCTTGATACAACAGAATGCAGTAAAGAAAAGGACACAAAATGAGAAAAAAGACAAGATTCTGGACAGAATAAAAGAATTAGAGAAGAAGTTAAGATTAAACCCGAAGTCACAGCCAACTCTGAGAGAAATCAAACTCTATCAAGCACAATATTCCAAATTGATAAACCAGGAAATAGAGTGGAAGGTCAAATTAATGAAACAAAAAACGTTTGAGTCGGCGAATAAATGTGGAAAACTGCTAGCTTGGCAGTTGAAGAGAAGACAAAGATTAAATACGGTTACAAATTTAGAGATTGAAGGAAGAAATATCCAGAATCCTGTGGACATTAGAAAGTGTTTCCAGAGATATTTTAAAAAATTATACACTCAAGGGCCGCAAGACGAGGCTGAGATTAAACAATTTTTGGCAAAAAATGGATTACCAAAATTGTCACAAGAAAATAGGACAATCCTGAACTGCAAAATAACACGACAAGAGATTGAACAGGTCATTCAGAACATGCAATTGGGCAAATCTCCAGGGCCAGATGGGCTGACCTCCAAGTACTATAAGACATTAAAAGATTACTTGATACAACCTTTGATGGAGGTCAGCAATGAAATTATGGAGGGGAAGAGGGCACCGGAGTCGTGGAAGGAAGCGTTTATCACATTGATACCAAAGTCGGAAGCTGAAAAGACACAACTTAAGAACTATCGTCCCATCTCTCTTCTAAATGTGGATTACAAAATATTTGCAGACATTTTGGCAAGTAGACTTAAAAAAGTTTTAAATGAAGTAATTCACAAGGACCAGGCAGGCTTTCTCCCAGGCAGACACTTGTTTGCTAATACAAGGAACATTATTGACATTCTGGAACTTTTGCAAACAGATATAAATACAAAAGCAGTTTTAATTTTTATAGACGCGGAGAAGGCCTTTGACAACATTTCCTGGAAATTTATGATGGGAAATTTAAAAGAAATGGGAGTGGGACGGGGTTTTGAGAATGGGATTGAGGCGATATATTCAGAGCAGAAAGCTAAACTGATAGTTAACAATGTGGTTACAGAAGAGTTTAAAATTGAAAAAGGAACACGACAAGGTTGCCCTATTTCCCCTTTGTTATTTATTTCGGTTCTGGAAGTGCTATTGAATATGATCAGAGGGGACCGGTTGGTGGAAGGAATTCAGGTCGGACAGAAACAATATAAACTAAAAGCTTTTGCAGATGACCTGGTTTTGACCTTGCAGGAGCCAGAGTCTAGTACGAAAAAAGTATTACAACTGATTTATGACTTTGGTCGGGTGGCGAGATTTAAATTAAATAAACAGAAAACTAAGGTTTTGGGGAAAAATTTGACAGATACAGAGTCAGAACGGTTTCAGAAAGAGAAAGAACTAAATGTGGTTAAAAAAGTAAAATACCTAGGGGTAAACATAACAGCAAAAAATCTAAGTCTATTTAAGGACAATTATGAAAAGTGCTGGGCAGAAATCAAGAGAGACTTAGATAGTTGGACAAAATTGAAACTTTCTTTGTTAGGCCGAATTGCTGCTATCAAGATGAATGTATTGCCAAAGATGTTGTTTTTGTTTCAAACACTTCAGGTTTTGGACAGAACGGAGTGCTTTCAGAAGTGGCAGAGAGATATTTCTAAATTTGTCTGGCAGGGCAAAAAGCCCAGAATTAAGTTTAAGATATTAACTGATGCGAAAGAAAGAGGGGGCTTTGCCCTGCCAGATCTAAAGTTGTACTATGAGGCCGCAGCGTTCTGCTGGCTAAAAGACTGGCTACTTCTTGAGGACACTGACGTGTTGGACTTGGAAGGGTTTAACAATACTTTTGGATGGCATGCATACTTATGGTATGACAAGGTTAAAGCAAATAAGGCCTTTAAGAACCATATTGTCAGAAAACCACTGTTTAATGTCTGGACAAAATATAAAGACTTGTTGGAAAATAAAACTCCAAGGTGGCTTTCACCTTTGGAAGCCAAGGCCCGAAAAAGACCCAATATGGAGGCTAAATGGCCAAAATATTGGGAAATACTAGAAAAAGATGGAGACAACTGGAAATTGCAGAGTTTGGAGAAAATGAAGGATAAAGTGCGAGACTGGTTACATTACGCTCAGATTAAAGAAGTCTTTAAAAATGACAAGAAACTAGGGTTCCAGGTGGAGAAATCGAAACTAGAAACAGAACTGTTAGAACCAAAGTCTAAGGTACTTTCGAGAATGTATAACTTGCTGTTAAAATGGAATACACAAGATGAAATGGTTAAATCGGCTATGATAAGGTGGGCGCAGGACATTGGGCATAATATCATGTTTGAGGACTGGGAAAGGTTGTGGAGTACTGGGTTGAACTTTACTGCATGCAATGCTTTGAAAGAAAATGTAATGAAAATGATAAATAGATGGTATATGACCCCAGTCAAACTTGCAAAAATATACCACCTGTCTGATAATAAGTGCTGGAAATGTAAAGAGAGTGAAGGAACATTCTTCCACCTCTGGTGGACTTGCCCTAAAGTGAAGGCGTTCTGGGAAATGATCTATAATGAACTGAAAAAGGTATTTAAGTATACCTTCACTAAGAAACCAGAGGCCTTTCTTTTGGGCATTGTCGGCCAAGGGGTGGTAAAGAAGGACCAGACATTTTTTATGTATGCAACAACAGCAGCAAGGATACTTCTCGCAAAGCACTGGAAAACTCAAGATCTACCCACACTGGAAGAATGGCAGATGCAACTGATAGACTATATGGAACTGGCCGAGATGACCGGCAGAATCCGTGACCTGGGAGAAGAGAAGATGGAGGAGGATTGGAGGAAATTTAAGAATTATTTACAAAAACATTGTAATTTGAGTGAATGTTAAGCAGGATGCTAGATCACAAATAATTGAGCACCACTAAATTAGATGATTTAAGATAATAAGTGAAATTGAGAAAATATGAACTTTTCTGAGAATTATAAGATTATAAATATACAGATGGGATATAAGAATGCAAATAAGATAATAAATTGCTGGCAAAATGTTATAACGATGAAAGTGGGAGCGGGAGATGTGAGGAAGTCCAAAGAAAATGTGAAATTATGTTAAGATATGTGTTATACTGTTTATTATATTTATTTCTATTGTAAACACCAATAAATATTTTTTAAAAAAAATAGATTTGAGGGGGCATATTTCATAGACAAAGCAATGCCAATGGGTTGCTCAGTGGCATGCGCAGCCTTTGAGTCTTTTAGCACATTCCTGGACTGGGCACTCCGTTTTAAAACTGGTTCCGAGGGGGTGTCGCTTTATTTAGATGACTTTATTCTGGTAGCGGGTAGTAGGTTCCAGTGCTCTGCCCTCTTGGAGGCGTTCACTTCCCTGGCCAATGAGCTCGGCATTCCGTTGGCTGCTGAGAAAACCGAGGACCCTGCCACAACCATGGTTTATTTGGGCATTGAATTGGACGCAACTGCGCAGACTTCCAGGTTACCAAGGGAAAAATTACTGGTGCTTAAGAATATAATTTTACAGCTTCTCCCTCTCAAAAAGGTTACCCTTAGATAAATTCAGTCACTGCTACGTCACCTAAATTTCACTTGCCAGGTGGTGTCGCCTGGCCGCCCATTTTGTGGGCGCCTGGCAAGATTGTCAGCGGGTCTGCGAGCGCCCCAGCACAGAGTGCGCCTTTCTAGGGCGGTTAAATCAGACCTTGAAATTTGGTTAAAGTTTCTGGATGGGTATAATGGCATCTCTTTGTGGCAGGACATCATGTTACTTCGCGCAGACTTTCAGATTCAGTCCGATGCGGCGGGCTCGTTGGGGTTTGGGGTGCATTTTAAAGGGCAATGGTACGCTCAGCGTTGGCCCCCTGCCTGGCAGGGAAAACCCATTACGTGAGACCTCACCTTCTTAGAATTCTTCCCCATCGTCGTGGCAGTACACTTGTGGACGGAGGAGTTTAGTAATGACCGAGTGTGTTTTTGGACAGACAATCAGGCGGTCGTATCTGTCCTAGCAAAGCAATCATCACGCTCTCCCAGGGTTGTGAACCTACTACGTTCCTTTGTCCTTTTGTGCCTTGAGCTAAACATTTATTTTTCCGCCAAGTTTGTACCTGGAGTTAACAATGACATCGCAGATGCTCTGTCTCGTTTTCAGATGGACCGCTTCTGCTCGTTAGCGCCAGAGGCACAGCAGTTGCCACAGCCATTCCCGGAGCACCTCTGGAGCCTTGGGAACGAGAAGTCATGAAGGGAGTATTAGCCTCAGTGGCTCCATCCACGCTAAAATCATATAAGAGGGCCTGATCAGATTTTTTAAAGTTTCAAAATAATATAAGTAACGCTGGGGTAGACTCCCCTCCCCCCTTCAAAGGCTGAGGTCCTTCGGTACCTGGTGCATTTGAAGGGATTGGGCCGGGCAGCAAAGACTCTTAACATACAGTCTGCTGCAATCTCTTTTTTCTGCAAGGCCGTCTACTCCTCAGACCCTTGCGCAGACTTCCTAGTGCATAAGGCTTTGGAAGGTTGGCACAGGCTACAGCCTCCCAGCAGCGACAGGAGGAGACCCATAACTTATGACATCCTATGCCAAATTCATAGAAAACTAAGAGCGATATGTTGGTCAAAATATGAAGCCCGTTTATTCCATCGCCTTCTTTGGCGCACTTCGCATTGGTGAAGTTGTGTGCGAGGGTGGCCCGGATTCCAGTTCACGAGGAATCCTTTTGAGCGACTTGACGTTATCCCACTCAGATTTAGTTATACATATACAAAGCTCAAAGACCGACCAACAGGGAAAAGGGGCCCTTATTCGGCTTTTAGCAACGCAGAAAACGGGGCCATGCCCAGTGAAGGACACTAGACGTTTCTTTTATGTGAGACCTAATGTCGTCGGCCCATTCTTAATACATGCAGATGGCTCCCGCCTGGCAAGGCTTGCGGCCTCCCCCCGGCTGAGTTTGCAGCTCACTCTTTTCGTATTAGGGCGGCCACTACGGCGGTACACTTAGGTCTCTCGGCAGAAAGGATAAAGGACATGGGTCGATGGAAATTGGATGCTTATAAAGGGTATGCTAGAAAGAATTTATGACAAAATGCTCCATACCTGACCAGAGCCTGTTGTTTCATTTCCTTTCCAGGAGGCGTGAGGGTACGCATTTGGATCGTGGGCCACAGTATCATCCACTGGGCAAGAAACTGCGCCATCAGCATTGGCCTGGGGAGCGGGCTGGACTTACCTCCAAATGCTGAAGTGGCTTGGATTGCTCGGAGGGGAATGTGCTGGGCTGAATTTATGCCAGAGGTGAAGGCTAGAGCCGCTTTGGAAGGCCCGCTGGATGTCCTGGTCGTCCAGCCTGGGGGAGAATGACTTGGCCTATCGAAAAGGTGTGGATTTGATGTGGAGCATTTACGGGGACTTTGATGAGTTGATTGCCTCATACCCCAACATTACCATTCTGTGGTCATCGCTGCTGGAGAGGCGGGTCTGTAGGGACTGTCGGTGCCCGATTGCAATAAATAAAGCCAGAAAGATTCTGGAACGTGCCGTAACGCGTAGACTGGCAACTCTGGGGGTGGGGGGTGGGTCATCGACCACCCCAATATCCAGTTCAGCAAGGAGGCCCTCTACCGGGATGATGGCGTGCATCTTTCCGATGGGGGAAATGATGTTTGGTTGGAAAACATATCATCGGGGATTAGGGATTGGTTGCAGGACTGAGGGTATTGCCGGTGAGCTCTTGCTCGAGTGGCGGTTAGGCATTGTTAAGGGTATTGTTATGTAGATGAGGGGGGGAGGAAGTGCCATCACCTCCCCCCATATCGGAGGGTAGTCCGGTAAAGGATTCTGGGGGGCGTGGCCCTGTCCGAAGCCTAAGGAGGTGTGGACCTAAGGCCACGCCCCCGAGCGGTGACCCTGGGGGAGTTCCTAGTTGATGTGCATTAGCAGGACTCCTCCTACTGGTGGTTAACCCTTCCCGGACTTCAACCAAGCGGGCTGAAGCCGGATAGTCGGTAGGACCAATGCCTAAGCCAATACCGCTCATTACCTGTAACCAATAAAGTTGTGGCCAATTTTCTCCCATTAACCTAAAATATTGGTGTCATGTGTTTTTATTTCCGATGGGGGGAGGCAGGAACTCGCCACACAAGGGGCACATGCTCAGCAAAGCTATCTCTTGCTTCTGGTCCTAAGAGTTGGGATGGGGACATGGAGGTAAGCGGTGCAGCCTTCTGTAGAGGCTGGAGTCTCTCTCCTGCCTCTCTCTGCCACCTCTGAGGTGCCCTAAAAGGCAGATAGCAGAGGAAGTGAACCAATAGTCACGTTCATCTGTACTGGCTCAGTATGACCTATTCTGACAGATGCTGCCTTTCATATTCATGCCCAAGAGTCTTTCCGCACCAGAGATCTGGGGCTGAACCCGGGATCTGCACGCCAAGGCTGTAGTAAGAAAGAGCCCTTGCCAGCTGGCCACATTGGGCGCCTGCCTGGAGAGTGGAACCCGGGGGTTCGAGGGACACCGTGCTGCTCCTGGCAACCCCCACCCAACCTGACGCCCTCCTCCACCTGAATCCCGTTTCCCCTGGGACGCACTTCCCATCCTGGAGCAGCTGGGGGGGTATCGCTCCCCACTTCCCTTTCCAGACCCCATTCTCCTTGTTCTTCTTCTTCATGCCCCCTCTTCGCTCCTTCCAGCCTGGTCTCCCTCCCCATGTCCATGGCCTCGGGTGTTTTCCTGAGTGTATCTTCAGAACAACCCTCTGTGAAGGAGGCTAAGCTGGCCCAAGGACTGGCCCAAGGTAGCTCAGTCAAGTTGCCAAGGCCAGTGTTTCAGATCACGCACACGCACACCCTTTCCCCTCAGATGAGAAAGCCGGGATGAGTCATGCTAGCAGCCTATGGCCTTGATGGGCTTTGAGGCAGCCCAGCCCAGCTGCTATATTCCATCTCTGAACCGAGGAAGCGCAACTGGAGAGACAGAGCCAAGGGCCATCAACGCAATTAGCAGCCACCTTAATGACAAGCACCCAGGACCCTTTCAGGCAAAAGCCACACAGCAAAGCACACGGGCAGAGGCGTCAGAGGGAGGGCACCCCAAGGCCAGGCAGTATCTCTGCCTTCTGTCTCTGCCCCCTTGTCTGCAAGCAGGCTGCCTCCTGGGAGGATCAGCACTTTTCTCACGGGACAGAAGCGCACGACTTCCCCCTCCCACTTGCCGCCCCCCCCCCCCCAGTCTTTCTCCGGCGGCTCAGTTTAGTGCGCCAAGCGGCTCATCCCAGGTGGGAATTCGGGTGGTGCTGCTTGCAGAAGGAGAAGTGGCTGGTGCTAGCGGAAACTCCCATTGTTCTTCTCAGGTAGGACTTCTGGGATCCAGATGAACGTTTTACCAAAAAGTATGGCTTGACTACTGATTTCCCATTTAAAGAATGGCAAAAAGACCTAAGTTTGTAGGACAGGTGAAAAAAGCCACGAATTACATTTAAAGTTCTGCAAGATGCAACGGAAAGCTTGCATTTTAAACTTGTATTCTACAGCTTGTTGCGTGGTGTGGTTAACGGAATGGGTGATATTGAGAAAGAAGAGACTTGGAAATAGAAGGTTAGGATTTCAGGATTAGATGGCTTGGATATTTGTGGTAGATAAAGTTGAAGTAAACGCGCACCTTGAGAACCACTGTATTAGACGTGCGTGGCATATTAAGAATCTGAAAATAGATTAAAAGTTAGTTTATGCACAAAGACTCTATTTTGGGTTTCACCAGAAGACACTTTTTATAGACAAAAGGGTGACGGATAAAGAGAAATGGTTAATCTATCGAGAGTTCTTAAAGTGGAAACGGGGAGAATGTAAAATTAAAGAAAGGGTTTTCTCTTTTACACTCCCCTGCGTGAGTGCCTGAGGTCCCCGCTCTTGCCACTCACCACCTGGCCCAGGGTGGGGCCTGACAGGCCTCATAAGGATGGTTGCTGCTACTGCTGCTGCTGTCCAGGAGGACTCGGAGGGGCGCAGAGTTCTTTTTAAAATGTTTAAAAATTCTCTTTTTCCTTTTTGAATTTTTTGTATGTGGGAGGCTGAGGGTGGGATGGATGTTTGGTTGGGCTTGGGAATTTGTTTGATTTTGATGTATTTGTAATTTTTACAATTTTTTGTTTGTATTGTTTTATTGTGTGTTTTTTGTGTTTTTTTAAAAGGTTTTATTTTGTTCTTAAAGGGAGGGGTCAGGGCTGCTGGGGAGTGGGTACCAGCCAACAAAATGTCTGGGGCAGGTTCCACGGGGGGGGGGGGGGGGATGCACTGGGACAACCGATCTCAGTGATCTGACACTAAGTAAAAGCAAAACGAAAGAAGTGCCATGGTCAGATCACTTCCTGGTGCAACTGGACTTCTCCGCGACCCTTCCCCTCTGCAGGGAGGTGGGACTGATTCGGATGGTCCGCCCCTGCCACTTAATGGATCCAAATGGTTTCCAGAGAGTTGTGGGGGATGCTTTATCCCATGTTGATGGCCTTTTAGCTGATTCCCTGGTGGCCCGCTGGAACGTGAAGTTAACCAGGGCTATCGACTGGCTCCGAAGCGCCCTCTCCAATTGCATGGAGCCCGGAAAGCCCCGTGGTTTTCCACGGATCTGAGGGCAATGAAACAATTGCTGAGATGGCTAGAGCGCCGGTGGCGGATAACTCATTCTGAAGCTGACCAGACACGGGTTAGAGCTCAATGTTGAGCCTACCAAGTGGCGGTAGCGACAGCGAAGAAGACTTTTTTCACCGCCTCTATTACATCTGCAGAAAACAGCAGCAGGAGACTTTTTCAGGTGGTTCGCAATTTAGCGGAACCACCTGAAAAATCAGGCCCAGTACGGGCCACATGATCTCCTGCAATGATTTTGCAAAGTTTTTTGCAGATAAATTCGCTCAGATTCGGGAAGAGGTAGACTCCACCGTGGGAGCAGGGCCGGGGTGGGAGAGTGCTAGAGTCCTGTCTAGTCAAGTTGCGTGGGATCAATTCCAATCTGTTACTTCCGAGGATGTGGACAGGCTGCTTGGACGAGTGAAACCAACCACCTGTCTCCTTGATCCTTGCCCATCCTGGCTTATAAAAGCTAGCTGGGAAGGGCTCGGCGATGGGCTTCACAGGGTGGTGAATGCTTCTCTCTGTGAAGGAGCCTTCCCAGACCCGCTGAAAGAGGCGGTTATCAAACTGCTTCTTAAAAAACCATCTTCAGATGTGGCCAGCTATCGCCCAGTCTCAAATCTTCCATTCTTGGGCAAGGTGATTGAGCGAGTGGTTGCTGAACAACTCCAGGCACGCCTGGAAGAAGCGGACCATTTGGATCCCTTCCAGTTGGGATTCAGGCCTCATCATGGGACTGAAACTACCTTGGTCGCACTGGCTAGGGACAAAGGTGAGAGCTGTTTCCTAGTTCTGCTGGATCTCTCAGCGGCTTTTGGCACCATCGACCATAACATCCTTCTGAACCGTCTAGAGGGGCTGGGAGTTGGGGGCACTGTTATACAGTGGTTCTGCTCCTTCCTCCTGGGCCGTGTTCAGAAAGTGGTGGGGGGGATGAGTGTTCAGACCCCTGGGCTCTCACTTGTGGGGTGCCTCAGGGTTCTGTCCTCTCCCCCATGCTTTTCAACATCTACATGCAGCCGCTGGAAGAGATCATCAGAGGGTTTGGGCTGGGTGTTCATCAGTATGAGGATGATACCCAGCTCTACCTCTCTTTCAAATCGGAACCAGTGAAGGCGGTGTGTGAGTGTCTGGAGGCGGTTGGAGGATGGATGGCAGCTAACAGATTGAGGTTGAATCCTGACAAGACAGAAGTACTGTTTTTGGGGGACAGGAGATGGGCGGGTGTGGAGGACTCCCTGGTCCTGAATGGGGTAACTGTGCCCCTGAAGGACCAGGTGCGCAGCCTGAGAGTCATTCTGGATTCACAGCTGTCCATGGAGGCGCAGGTCAATTCTGTGTCCAGAGCAGCTGTTTATCAGCTCCATCTGGTACGCAGGCTGAGACCCTACCTGCCCGTGGACTGTCTCGCCAGAGTGGTGGCTCTGGTTATCTCTCGCTTGGACTACTACAATGTGCTCTATGTGGGGCTACCTTTGAAGGTGACCTGGAAACTACAACTAATCCAGAATGCGGCAGCTAGACTGGTGACTGGGGGCGGCTGCTGAGACCATATAACACAGGTCTTGAAAGACCTACACTGGCTCCCAGTACATTTTCGAGCACAATTCAAAGTGTTGGTGCTGATCTTTAAAGCCCTAAACGGCCTCGGTCCAGTATACCTGAAGGAGCATCTCCACCTCCATTGTTCTGCCCAGTCACTGAGGTCCAGCGCCGAGGGCCTTCTGGCTTTTAATGTTTAATAAGTTATTGTATTTTAGTGTTTTGTTGGAAGCCGCCCAGAGTGACTGGGGAAACCCAGCCAGATGGGCAGGGTGTAAATAATAAATTATTATTATTATTATTGGCACTAGCTCCCAGGTTTGGTTCCTATTCAAGGAATCAACTTCAGCCTTCATGGCATTAAGCCATGGTTCAGCATCTTTAGAGGTTAAGTCCTGGACCTCTTTGAAGCTTTATGGTTCCCACACCTTCTCTGAGCTACTAAGAAAAGCAGTTGTCTTAGCAAACTCATCAGCAAACCTCTTTGGAGGTTTGCCTTTTTTGGCCCTTTCAGATCTGCATACTTGATGCAAGTCTTCTGCACTCATTGTTGGGATTCACAGGATGCTGTGTAAGTAAGTCTGCAGGCTTCAGTTTGCAACAGGCTGATGCAATACTCTGTGTGGAATGACTCAGCAGTAATGTGATTGGCTGTCACTGGTTTAAAAGTAAAGCCTGTCCAATAGTAGTGGTGGTGGAGTGGTGTAGATGAGTGTGGAGTCTTCTTTTGCCTCAAGGTGCAGGTACTCTGTCTGAACTGCTTCTGTAGATATTTGTATATATATTTAGCTCACAATAATAAATACTGCACTAAAGAACCTGGGACTCTGAGCATTCTGCTAAAAGCGCCGCAAGGAATTCATGACACTCATCTCCTCTTTCTTAGGAGAAAAATGGCCAATGGTGAACAGTGGTTCTTCCAGTTCAGTTGCAGAGACATCAGATAGTCTGACTGAGGCCTTTGCGCTCTTGTAGTCTGCTGTGTCATCACTGTCGCTGACAACAGCAGCAGCGCTGCCCACTGAGCTGGAATCCGAACTCTGATCATCATCCTCTTCTTCTTCCTCATCATCTTCATCCTCTTGTGAGTGACTCTGGAAAATTCCCACATTTTCCCCCCACTTAGGATTGTACTCAACACTCTTTGTGAACCTAATGGACTTGGAGTTAGTCATAAATACCCTGTATGCACCTTTTTTGTACCCCATGAACAAACCATGTGCCCCACGCTTCCCAAGCTTGCTGCTCTGTGGGGTGTGGACCCACATGTCAGAACCAAAGATTCTCATGTGCTTGACGTAAGGTTTCTTACCAAACATCTTCTCATAGGGAGTGCAACCTATAGGTGATGACAGTCTACTGTTGTACGAATAAACAAAAGTATTCAAAGACTCCGCCCAATATTTCTCCAGGCGATTGGCACCATGTATTTAGGCCTTGCAGCAAAGTTTGGTTTGCCCGCTTGCAAAGTACATTCTCCCATGGAGATCCGGGACTTGAGAGGTCGTGCTGGATTCCCTTCTCAGTCAGGAAAGCTTTGAACTGCTGAGAAGTGAATTCACTGCCTCGATCAGTATACAAACAGCCAATGTGTTTCCTGTGAGCATTCTCCAACCAAGCACAGAACACCTTGAACCTAGGAAACGCTTCTAACTTCTGCTGGAGCATAAAAACATGAATGTACCTGGAAAAAGAATCAATTAAAACCATGAAGTACATTGCTCCACCCAAAGAGGGTGCAAGTGGACCAACCAGGTCTGCGTGGACTAACTGATTGGGTTTGGAAACCTGTCCGCTAGACACCTTGCCTTTGGGAGCAACCTTCTCATTGTTTTCTGCACAAGATACACATTTCATGTGAAACTTACATGGCTTGATGTTCAAACCCTGAACCAACCCAGGCATCGGGCTGGCCCGGGGGGGCGTGGCCTCGCGTATTTAGGTCTGGCGCGGCCGAGGGTCTCCCTCTTTCCCGCACCGCAGCTAGCCAGGTTTTTTGGTTACCTACTTCGTTATTTGCCGTGGATCTTTATCGCTTGGGACCCTTCGCCTCGTGGGCTGGAGCAACCGCCGCTGACCACTGCCGCTGCGCCGGCAAAACGTTTGGTGCACCTTCGGGCCAGCGAACCCCGACCGCGAATTGAGCTGAAATCACCGAGGGGTCTTTCAACTTGCAGGTTTCCCTAATATTTGAGTGGTTGCTGGCGGCAGCGAGTCGTTGGGTTGCAACAGACCCGGCCGCTCTGGGCGCCACTCGGTGGGTCGCTCTCTCCGGCATCGCCTTTGTTTCTCCCTCGAAATCCATGGATTGTTTCCCTCGCTTTTCTTCCCCGAAATCCATGGGATCGTTCCTTCACGTCGCTGCGGTACCCTGCCTGTCGTGTGGTAACGTATAAAACGACTTTCTCGGGGCCTTTCCTTGCATCGGGCGGCAGCGGGACAGAGCAGCGATTTGAGGCTTGATCTTACTTAGCCGGTTAGAAAAGCTTTTCCTGGGTTGCCTGGGTTACTTGTGTCACGTGACTAGCCGTCAGCAGCCGTAAGCAGCAGCCATCTTAGGTGAGGCAACCCCGGCCTCGAGGCTTTCTTATCTTTTGCTTTGCGATCGTTCCTGAGCGCCTCATTAGCGCAGGTGGCAGTGCGCCAGTCTCATAATCTTTAGGTTGCGAGTACGGGCCTCCTCAAGGCATCAGGACCAAATTTTGTTTTTTCTTTTACCATCCCTCGTTAGATGAAAGGCACAATCGCCCATAGGGATTTGATTGCGGCTGGGTCCCCCATTTTGCTGTCAGTCGGAGGACGGTAGCTGGCTTTGTTGCCGGGGTTCCCCCACAGCGCCACCATTTTACGCAGCCCACGTGTCTCTGCAGTCGAGGTTTTCAAGCAGCGGCCATTTTACATGGGGCAATCTGCCGCCTTGCGCTGCTGTCACTCTTCGCAGCTAGTCTTGATACCGAGTCTGCCGCTTATTCAATTGATCACTGTTAAAGTCAACTGTGTTGGTAACCCCCACCCCACCCCGCAAGCGCAAGAGAAATATAGGGCTTTGTGGAGTTATATTTCATTCCTCTATACAGTTTGGTCTAGTGGGCTATATTCAGTAGAAGCAAAAAGCAGGGGAACTTAAGCGGGAGAGTCCGCGGCAGACAGCTTATCCTTGCAAAAGCCGGGTGGGGGGGGGCATTGCGGACAGTTCTACATCACTTGCTGCTGGTATCACATAAATTCCATTTAATAATTACAATTGCACTGATTGGACTTAAATAAGGATAGTACATAAAGTGCCCTGTGCTAAATTAATTTAATTGATTAGTGGATTTCAGTAACCAACAATTGTAATCAAATTGACTGTATATAAATAGGGATAGTAGACAAAGTGCCCAGTGCTAAAATAATTACATAAATTAAATAAATAAATAAAATAAATAAATAAATAAAAATATATAATCTAATAAATAAACAAATAAATAAATTTTGGCTAATTAATTGATTGGCGGACTCAAGTAAGGATCACAAATACAGTTCATACTGCCTAATTATTGCCTACTGAGCATTGCTGTGCTATTCCAATTTAACTTGTTTTGGCTTTCTACCTACATTATACACTGCCCAGTGTAGATAATACTGAACTAGCCTCTCATATTGTGCTTATTCTATTGCTCAGTGGAGGCAATACTGAATTAGCGTGCCTATACGTGCTCACTTTACCACCCTGCGTAGGCAATTCTGAGCTCACCGGGCTCAAGTACGTATTATTACTCGCCAGTGCGGTTCTTTCGAAGCTTGGTGCTTGCACGCCCGTGCTCAAAAAATGGCTTCTGGTAGAAATCAACAGGTTTGTTCCAAAAAATGTATTGGTTTTCACAATATTATAAACAAACAAACAAACAAACAAACAAACACACAAGACAAACATAACAAACATAAATCATAACCTTATTGAAAATTACCATTGTCAGGGGTTCAGGGACAGGCACAGGGTAGGCAGGAGATAGAGAGCGATGGGGATGAATCCCAGGACAGCGAGGAAGAGGATGACAATGACTCTAGAGATTCCATGAGTCTTTCCAGCGAATCAGAGGATTCCCAGAAGGGGGCGCCGGTGGTCAAGGCCAGGGGAGCCCCAGGGGGGACTTGTCAGGAGCAGGGGGCCAGCGGGGGATCCCAAAGTGGCAGCTGGGCGTCAGGACCAGCCTCCCCGCCAGAGTGCAGCGAAGGGGGTGGAGGTTCCAGTGTATCAGGGGAGGCGGCTCCGGCAGTAGAGAAAGGAGGGAGGTCGGAGCAAGCCACCCTCCCGGAAGGGGAGGGGAGTAGTGAAGGGAGTAGCGTAGCTGTCAAAAGGAAAGTTAGAGGTTGGGGGCGCGCGCCAAGTTCAAATGTAGAGGCGCGCGGAAGTACAGGGAGCCCGGAGGAGGGGCCAGGTCCCAAAGCCCGCAGGAGGGGGCAAGAGCAGTCTGATTCCGCGTCGGAGGAATCCAGGAGGGGCGAAACCCCAGCGGGCAGAAAGACCCTGCGGAAAAGGAAAGAGAGAAAGAGGTGGAGCAGCGCAAGCCTCTTAAACTGGTGCAGGGCAGGGACAGATTCAGAAGGGACTTCAGCGGTCTAAGCCTAGCAGACGTAGGGCTGCGCGCCTCGGATCTGAAGCAAACAATGAACTGCAATAAACACTTTTGTATATAAGAAAAGAAAGGCGTTGGTCTTTTGTGAGCTGAGACTTGAGGCAGCCCTGACAGTAAGTCCCTTCTCCAAAAAACTGCAAAAATTTTTTTTTGCAAAGCTCACGAAGTTTGGCAGCCATGACTACTGAGGAGCAGATAACGACCCTGCAAAACGCAGTCGCTGAACTCTCCGTTGCAGTACGGGTCTCTCAGAAGACAGTTGCCGAAGCAGAAGCGCGATGCCAGGATCTGCAAGCCAGGTGGGATCAGGCGTGCAAACAGGGGTTCCCGGGGTCCAGATCAGAGGGAATCGCTCTCGGACGGAGGGGGGGCAATTTAGTAGCCCACTTCGATGGGAACCTGAAGCATTATCCCAATTTCAGAGCAGACGTCCTATACGCGCTGCATTTGCTTCGAAAAGACTTCAAAGATGAGGAGGAGAAAGTAGGCTTTATTGTGTCCCATTTGCATGGGGAAGCTAGAACCTGGTTACGCAATTTGTGGCGCGAAGATGGTCTTGCCCGCAGGGACTCTGACGAATTTATCAAAGCCATGGACGCTTGCTTCCAATCTACCGTTGACATTGATGTGGCGCGCCAGGAGATGCATGGATTGCGGCAGGGCAAGGCTACAGTGCGTCAGTACCATTCTCGCTTTTTTGCATTGCTGAATGTGCTGGGCTGGGAAAAGGACTCCCTGGCAGTGAGAGACTTGTTTTGGGAGGGGCTTCATGGCTCAGTAAAAGATGAGCTGGCTAGGGGAAACAGACCTCAAACCCTAGCAGACGTCGTCCAGAGGGCACTCACGATAGGGGTGCGCCACGAAGAACGCCCTTGGCACAGTGAGGAGGGGCGTCACGTCCGCCCACCAGCTAGAGCGCCTCCTTTTCTTCTTCCCAGGGACCTGGGACGTACAAATCCCTCGCCTATGCTGAAGGGAGGGGAGGAGCCAATGGAGCTGGGTCGTGCAAAGGCTCAGTCAGCTGCCGGAGCCTCAGCGTCCGGAGCAGTCAAGGCGAAGCCTCCTAGAGGGACCAGGAAGTGTTACATCTGTGACAGTCCACAGCACATGGCTAAAGAGTGTCCCCAGAGGCTCCAGAAGCACACTGCAGCCTTAGCAACAGTAACAGGGGAAGAGTTCCAAGGAGAACAGTTTCAGGGAAACGAGAATGCCTGGATGGAAGCAGAGATGCTGGGGCTCCACCAGGCAAGTCAGTGAAGCAGTCCCCAGCGCTTTTGCAGCCTACAGACCCCTTACCACCCAAGCCAGTGGTGCAGCTCACTGCTACTCTCCAGCTACCTAATGGACTCACCCTGGAAGTCCCCATTACGATTGACTCAGGGAGCAACGCAGACTTCGTGGGGATGCAGTTCATCAAGCAGCATCGCATAGCGCTACTACCAGCCACGCTGCCTCTGAACGTCGTCACGGTAGATGGCAGAAAGTTGCTGGGTGGGCAAGTGGTACAACAGACGCCACCCATGCTGCTGAAAATTGGGAATCATCGCGAGGTCATCAGTTTCAATGTCACCCAACTGTCAGACACGCCTATAGTGTTAGGCATGAGTTGGCTGGATAGACACAGCCCATCATTAGCGTGGTACCAGCGGCAGCTCACCTTTGGCTCGTCCTACTGCGCACAACATTGCATCCAGACAGGCCAGGAGGAGGAGGGCCAGGAGGAAGGGCAGCAGTTGCATCTAGGCATGGTGCAGGCAGTGCCCCACAAGTACAAGGGGTTTTTGGAGGTCTTCTGTGAAAAGGAAGCTGACCAATTACCACCCCACCGGCCCTACGACTGTGCAATTGACCTCTTACCAGGGGCGACGCTGCCGACTGCGAAGCTGTATTCCATGTCTGAAGATGAAATGCAGGAACTCCGGGAGTTCATAGATCACAATTTGAAGCGGGGATTCATCCGAGAATCCAAGGCCGTGGGGGGCAGTCCTGTGTTTTTCGTGAAGAAGAAGGACACGCCCCAAAAAAGGCTCATTGTGGACTATAGGGCCATCAACTCGATGACAAAGCCCAAGGCCTTCCCCATGCCCAAGATTGACGACCTGCTCGCGACGGTGAGGAAGGGGAGGATCTTCACCAAGTTGGATCTACGCGGAGCATACAATCTTATACGCATGAGGGAAGGTGACGAGTGGAAGACGGCCATGTTCACGCCGCTGGGCACCTATGAATACAGAGTTATGCCGTTTGGTCTCCAAAATGGCTCCCACTGTTTCCAAGCATTCATGCACCACGTGCTAGCAGGACTCCTCTACAAGAAGTGCGTATGCTTCCTCGACGACATTCTGATCTTCTCAGAATCGCAGGAGACTCACGAGAGAGACGTAAAGGAGGTCCTGCAGAGGCTACGGGAGCACAGGCTCTACGCCAAACTGGAGAAGTGCCAGTTCGACGTGACGGAGGTGGATTTCCTGGGCTACCGGCTGTCCGACAAGGGACTAGCCATGGACAGCGCCAAAGTCCGCGCGGTGTTGGACTGGAATAGTCCGCGCAATCGGAAGGAGGTCCAGAGGTTCGTCGGTTTCGCCAACTTTTACCGCAAGTTCATCAGGGGTTTCGCGAAAGAGACGGCAGCTATCACGGACACCCTCAGTTCCAAGAAGAAAAAGTTCACCTGGACGGACCAGGCGGAGCAGTCCTTCAGGAGACTTAAGAGTCTCTTCGCGTCCGAAGACCAGCTGCTACACGTGAATCCCGGCAGGCCCATGCGGGTTGAGACTGACGCATCTGACAGAGCAGTGGGGGCCGTCCTCTTGCAGGAAGATCCGCAAGGGAACTGGAGGCCCTGCGCTTTCTATTCCCGGAAGCTCAGCAAGTCGGAACAGAACTACACCATCTGGGACAGGGAGTTGTTGGCCATCCACGCGGCTTTCAAGGCGTGGCGGCACTTCCTTATCGGAGCCAAGCACACCGTGCAGGTCCGCACGGACCACAAGAACCTAGAGTATTGGCGCACGGCGAAGCTCCAGAGCCAGAGGCACATGAGATGGGCGGAGTTCTTTGCGGATTTCGATTTCCGGATAGAGTATATCCCGGGAGACAACAACGTCATAGCGGATGCGCTCTCCAGGAAACCGCAGTATCTCGAGGAAGCGGCACCAGTGGCAGCCAGGCACATTTTCGCACCGCAAGCGTGGGCGTGCGCTTCCGCCGCCGTGGACCTGGACGCGGTACGACGCGCGCTACAGACGGATCCGTTCGCACAATCCAAGATGGAGGAGGTGCGAAGAGGGACAGCAAAGGACGGCGAATTCCAGATACGCGACGGTCTGCTGACCCGCAAAGGTGCTCTCTACGTGCCCGGAGACGATCTCCGCGCGAAGGTTTTACAGCAGTTACACGACGCACCCAGCGCGGGTCACTTCGGCAAAGAAAAGACGGCGGACTTAGTAGCCAGAGACTTTTGGTGGCCCCAGATGCGGGGAGAGGTCGCGGATTACGTCGCCAGGTGTGACATTTGTCAGAGGTCCAAGCCAGTGCACAAGAAGCCAGCGGGATTGCTGGAACCGCTGGAGACGCCACTACAGCCGTGGGAACGGGTGGCGCTGGACTTTGTTACTGATCTGCCCAGTTCGCGGGGCAAGACGGCGGTGCTTGTGGTTGTAGACCTGTTCACCAAGATGGCGCACTTCATTCCTTGCGCGAAGGTGGCAACAGCGGAACAGACCGCCAAGCTGTTCATAGACCACGTGTTCCGGGTGCACGGCTTACCGCGGTCCATCCTGTCCGACCGGGGTCGCCAATTCATTTCCAGTTTCTGGCAGAAGCTCCTGGGCATCCTGAATGTCAAGATCAACTTAGCGTCGGCGAGACACCCGCAAACCAACGGCCAAGCGGAGAGGGTCAACGCCATCATGCAGCAGTACCTGCGATGTTACGCCAATCAAAAGCCTGCAACTTGGGTGGACTACTTGCCGATGGCCGAGTTTGCCTACAACAACACGAAGCACGCATCAACGGGGGTGACACCGTTCTTCGCCAACAATGGGCGACATCCCAGAACCTTCCCGGCGTTGGAGACAACGACGCAGGGGGAGTCGCAGGGAGCTGAGCATTTAGCAGCAGAATTGCAGGAGGTCCACGAGGAGCTACGACGGCACTTGGAACTAGCTAAACACGCCTACAAAGTGCAGGCAGACAGGCACAGGAGGGCAGGAGAAGACATCCAGGTGGGGGACTGGGTATGGTTAGCAGCCCAGGCGGTACCGGCCAAGTCGTTAGCTAAGAAGAAGCTAGGACACAAACAGTTAGGGTGTGATGGCCTGGGATTCCGATTCGGAGGATGAAACAGAGGAATCCCAGCCTGCACAGGAGTCCCCGCCTCCAGGGCCGGCTGAACTGGGGCAAGGCCTAGATGCTGAAGAGCCTGCACCTGTGGCAGTGCATCAGGAGCTGGCCCCAGGTGAAGCCCTTCTGGCCCCAGAGGGGCTTGATGACTCAGTGGCCACAGGTGAGCCTCCTCCAGGGCCCAGTAACCCTTCGGCCTCTCCTGATCTGCAGAGGCTTAGGGCAGAGAGGCGAAGGGAACTGGTTGCCCCCAGGAGGAGTGCTCGCCTTAAGGCCAGAGGAGGCGGGGCTCCTGGGGACCGGGACCGCCCCTGGCCTTAGAAGAGGATAAAAGCCCAGTCAGCCCGGCCCCAGGTTGCGGGAGCAACGTCGTTGTTGGCTTCGGACCTTCCTGTGTTCCTGATCCCTGCTCGGCTTCCTGTTCCTGACTATCCGGTACTCCTGTTCCCTGCTCGGCATTCTGTTCCAGCGTTCCTGTTCCCCGCCCGGCTCTCTGCATCGGACCTCACCCCTCTTCGTGTGGACTCTGCTACACTCACGGTACCTTACCCCCGGGACCAGCACAGTTTGCTCCCGCCACACCCGCACTCCCCCTTCGTAGGGGTGCGTTCGGGAAGAGCCAGAGGCCATGGCTGACCAGGCGGCTACACTGGTGGCTTTGGCCCAGGAGAACCAGGCCTTGACTCACACCGTGCAGCAGCTCAGTGACGCGGTTGTGGCACTTCAGCAACGCTTGGAAGCCCTACCGACTCCTGGGGCCGACGCCCCGGCTCCTGGCAAGTACCCAGTGGCTTTGCCTGAGAAATTTGATGGAGCCCCGGCCAGCTTTCCCATGTTCCTGGCCCAGGCCAAGCTGTATATTCAGGGGCGAGCCCGGAACTTTCCTGACGACCGCACCAAGGTGCACTTTTTGATTAGTTTGTTAAAGGACCAGGCGGCCAAGTGGGCGTTGCCGCTACTCAGGCAAGACTCCCCCTTGCTGGCAGACTATACGGGGTTTTGCAATCGTTTGGAGGCCGCGTTCGGCAACCCCCAGAAAGGGAGTCAAGCCAACCGGGCGATTCGGCGTTTGAAACAGGGCAAGTCCACGGTGGCCGCATATACCACAGAGTTTCGGCTGTTGGCACAGGACTTGACCTGGAATGATTCGGCACTGCGGGACCAGTATCTCGAAGGGCTTTCGGACGAGGTACTGGACCAGTTGGCCACAATGGAACGCCCCACCACGCTAGACACTCTCATTCAACGGAGTCTACAAATAGACGACCGGTTGGAGGATCGTCGTCAGGCCCGGGGTCGCCGACACTTCCAGTTCACGGCACCAGCTTTTTCCGGCAGCCCCACGGTCACAACTGATTTAACGGAGGAGCCTATGCAGCTCGGGGCAGTGCGGCCACGCCTTTCCCCCGCAGAGAAGGCGCGGCGTCGGGAGGGAAATCTCTGTCTTTACTGTGGCGGAAGTGGACACTTCGCTCGGTCTTGCCCTGAGAAACGCCAGCCGCAGGGAAACCGCCAACCCCAGTAGCTGATGGCCCTAGCTACCGGGGGTCCCAAACCGCGCAGAATGGGCCTGCATCAATGGACTTGCAACATCTTATGGTTTCGGTACGTTTATACCCTCCAGGTGGGCCCTGGATCCTCACCCATGCTTTGGTAGATTCAGGGGCAACCCGCTCTTATATGGACGCTGCTTTTGCCGCCCATCATCAGGTGCCACTTCGGAACAAGCCAGTACCGGTCCAGGTGGAAGCGATTGACGGACGACTTCTGTGTTCAGGTGCCGTTACTCAGGAGACCCAGCCCCTGGTCCTGTGTTTCCAGCAGCACCGGGAGTTGCGAACTTTGGACATTGCCTCTATGCCCCGCTTCCCCCTGGTGCTCGGGATGGACTGGCTGGAAGCCCACAACGTTCAGATTCACTGGGTCAAACGGACCGTGCACTTCCCAGACCCATGTTCCCATGCTCAATCCGGGACGCTGGCGGCCGCGCCCTCAGAGGAGGCAGCACCCACGCTCCCAGCCGTGTATCAGGACTACCAGGACGTGTTCGAGGAACGGGGGGCAGACCAGCTGCCGCCGCATCGGCCTTTTGACTGCGGCATAGACCTCCAACCCGGAGCGCCTTTACCAGTGAGTCGCTTATATTCTCTAACAGAGCCAGAGCGCGAGGCTTTGCAGGACTTCTTGCGCAAGAACCTGGAGCGTGGGTTCATTAGGCCTTCCACCTCGCCTACCGCGGCACCAGTGCTTTTCGTTAAGAAGAAATGTGGGGAACTCCGCCCTTGCCATGATTACCGAGCCCTGAACAAAATTACCGTCCCAGACCGATACCCCTTGCCCCTTATCTCGGAGCTGCTGGAGCGGGTGCAAGGGGCACAGGTGTTCACCAAGCTGGACCTCCGGGGGGCCTACAACTTGATTCGGATCCGAGCCGGGGATGAGTGGAAGACAGCGTTTGGGACCCGGTACGGGCAGTTCGAATATTTGGTTATGCCTTTCGGGTTGTGCAACGCGCCTGCTGTGTTCCAACGCTACATCAACCACGTGTTTCAGGACTTGTTAGACAAGTACGTGGTGGTGTATTTGGATGACATACTGATTTACTCCCGTGACCCGGCTCGCCATGAGGGACATGTCCGGACCGTGCTGCAGCGCTTGCGTGAGCACCGTTTGTACGCAAAGCTCAGCAAGTGCGAGTTCCATCAGCGGACTGTGGACTTCCTTGGTCACCGGCTCTCTCCGGATGGGGTGCAAATGGACCCGGGGAAGGTGACAGCGGTTCAAGAATGGGCGGCACCCCGGAACCGCAAGGACCTACAACGTTTCCTGGGGTTCGCCAATTACTACCGGACCTTCATCGCTGATTATGCTCATCGCACCACCCCGTTGACCCGGCTACTGCGCCCAAAGACGCCGTTTTCCTGGGACAAGGAGGCAGAGGAGGCGTTTCAGGGGTTGAAGGCCTGTTTCCAGAGGGCACCAATCTTACAACATCCTGACCCCTCTCGACCCTTTGTGGTGGAGACCGACGCCTCCAGTACGGCTCTCGGTGCCGTCTTGTCTCAACAGATTGGTCCTGAAGCGCCACTCTTACCCTGTGCCTTCTATTCCCGCCAGCTCCTGCCAGCGGAGCGTAACTATACTGTGTGGGAGCGGGAACTACTGGCCATCAAGGTAGCCTTTGAGGTCTGGCGCCACCATCTTGAGGGGGCACGACATCCGGTGGAGGTGAGAACCGACCACCGGAACCTGGAGTACCTCCAGACCACCCGCAAGCTGAACCAAAGACAGATCCGGTGGGCGTTGTTCTTTTCCCGGTTTCAGTTTCGGATCCGCTACATCCCTAGCTCTCAGAATCTGAAGGCGGATGCCCTGTCCCGGAAACCTGAAGACAACGCAGACACGGTACAGCAAGCAGAACCCACCACGATCCTACCTCCGGCCGCATTCCTGGCCACCCAGGAGGCGCAGCCACTGCAGGTTCGGGTGCGGGAACAGCAGCGGGTCGACGCTTGGGCCCAGGAACGACTCCGGGAGCTGGCTGAAGGGTCCAGCCCACAGTATCCGGGGCTGGTCCTGCATCAGGGCCTCCTGCTGCACCACGGTTGTCTGTACATCCCGCCAGGGCCACTGCGGCTGGAGGTTCTCCGGATGGCCCATGATGCCCCAGCAGCGGGGCACTTTGGACGGTATCGGACCACCCATCTGGTCAGTCGTGAGTTTTGGTGGCCCCGCCTGAAGGCTGACGTGGCTCGCTACGTTGCTGGTTGTGATGTCTGCCGGCGCGCCAAGGGACCTACCGGGCGACCCCCCGGCCTACTTCAGCCATTGCCAGTTCCACCGCGCCCTTGGCACACAGTTTCGTTGGACTTTGTAGTGGACTTACCCTCGTCTCGTGGCTGTACCTGCCTTCTGGTTTTCTCCGACCATTTCACCAAGATGGTGCACTGCGCTCCCTGTCCATCTGTACCCACAGCCA